>NW_009622703.1:84511-128437 GCF_000690535.1 Cariama cristata
CTGCTGCATAACATGGGATAAATGAGGTCAAGGCAAGGTCAGAAGGAAGGTAAGTATTCATGTGCCAATTCACCTGCTTTGGATATAAGCCCCGCAACCCCTGTGCGGGCATCCCTACCCGGCAGGGTGCAGAGCCCATGGCAAGGTACCCCACCAGCACCTCTCCCAGGTCCTCTCTCCCACCCCAGAGATGACAGCTCAGCCAGAGTGGTTTAGCTACTGCCTTCTGCACATCCCGACTCAGGAAAAACAAACCATCAGCTCAGCTTCAACCTACAAAACCCAGAGCAACGCTCAGCTCAATCCCTGTGCCAGTGTCAGTCTCTTTATCACTGGTGTGCAATTCCCACGCGAGACAGTGACCTTGGAAAGCGGGGATGAGGGAGGTGAGTTGCGAGCTGATGCTCTACCACCTCATCCCAGGATACCTCCGCATCAAGCCAGGATCCTCCCCTCATCGTACCATCCCTCTCTCACCAGGGTCAGCACCAACATCGCTGCAGGGAGGTGACTTGCCTTTGGCCACTACATTTGTTCTTCCAGCTCAGTGGCTAAAAGAAAACCACCCTCCCTGTCCACCTCACGGCCAGCATCACAAGTAGACTTCTTACTTGCAAAACGATCCAGGCAGGCAAGGCAGACAAAAAGCTGCATTTTGCTTGGAGCTAAAATAGCCTGAAAAAGAGAAGAGTAAGACTTCAGGATCTTTCCTCCACCATCACTGCCCCACATCGTTGTGTATTCGCTCATCTCCATTCTACCAGCAGTCAGATCACCTCCCCACGGCACACTTCAGGTAGCATTTCATGGGCTAATTCAGGATGTTTGGTTTTCTATTTGTCAGAAGCCCTGAAAGAGCAATAAAAATTTCCGAATGACCTCTGCCATGCTTGAGGGAAGCTCCGGCAGATTTCCATGGCATGGGCAGGGGGACAGGCAGGACCCGGCCTGTGAGTCCCTGCCACGCCAACGGGAACCTCTGAAGGCAGGAGGACAACGCTTGGGAGTTCAGGTGGTTTTGGGGAGGTGCCTGATGATGCACGACACCGGTCGCTGTCCCACACGGGACAGAATTAAAGTGCCTGTGTTCAGAGAAGAGCTGGAGGCGGGGTGGGTAAGATCCACCTTACGCCCCTCAAACCAGCCCGGATTTGCCACAAGCAGCAGCGGCTGCAGCAGAGCACGATGAAAACAAAACAACCTCCCTCTCCCTGCAAGGAAAAGGGAACTTTTTAAATTTATAATTGCGTGATTTAGGGGCCACCCCCACAGACTCCTCTGTGGTCTAAAACGGTGTTCAAATTTGCTGAGTAAAGGGAGTGACACACTGCAGCGCTGTCACCAGGTAAGACTTTTTCCCTCCCATACTGAGCAAGTGATAGCCAAGATTTAGGTACCAGCCGAACAGTTTGGTGGGCAGATTTTTTAAAAGAACAGTTGTGCATATGTGAAGAGCACTTAATTTGTGTACAGAATAGCTGCTGCAATGCCTGCATTAATTAGGTTTTTGCATAAGTCTGTTTTGAACATGTTGTTACACTGTCTGCGAACGCATTGTACCAGGCTCGTATTGCATTAGCCAGGTGCAAAGCAGCTTGCGGAAAACCCAGGTTTTAATGTCTGGGGAATAAGGAGAGTATTACACTTAATATTCAGACTGCAGAAGATTGCCTAACTGAAGACAAAGATGGTTTAGACTCATATTTGCCATTAAAAATAGGGGAATACTTTATTTTCCTGACACCCTCCTCCCCCTTGTGCTATAACCGAATTTCATAAACCTTCTTCTGGAAAAGGCTTTCATTGCAGTGTTAGTATTAGCTTGCTGCAAACAGAAGCATGACTCCGAGATTTGTTCTTTCCATTTTAATAAAAACGTCAATAACAGAATGGAAAGAGATCTGCTATTCTATTTTCAGCCTGAACAAAATAACCTGTTTACTCTCCGATGCTTTTAAGTTACCTGGTAATTGCATCTGGCCATGGGAAAAAGCATCGCGTAGCCTGATGAAAAATGCATTTGGGTTGAATACAAATCAACGCTTACCTTTCTCACATGCTCTGCAGGCTGCAGCCCCAGACTCATTAGCGAAATGGCCGGGCGGGCAGGGAAGGCATGCGGTGCTCCTTGTGAAGCTAGGGGAGAAGGGAGCAGAGGGGAGCGTTATTTTAAGTCACCCAAGCCTCTATCCACTTTAAGAAGAGAGAACAGAGCATAACTCTTTGTTTCACTAACAGGTCTAGAAATAGGGTAATTCTAAAGAAGGAGTTCAGGCAGAAAACCAACAATTTGAACTCGCCTGAATGTTAAAGGTCCACTGAAAAAATCAAGTTTTCTGTATTATTAACATTAGAGATGCAGATGCCCTGTGCCTGTGGGCTATATGGAAGGGAACAGGTTTCTGAGTCTGAACTCTAGGCCTTGAAAAAGATGTTGTAGCCAGGCTTAAAGCCTTGGTTTAAAGTGTTCTTAAATCCACACTTGGAAATTGAATTGAGTTGGAAAGGTGCTTGATGTTCAGCATCCATCAGCAATTTTAAAAGGAGCTGCTGCATTGTTGAAAATCAGGTCACTTAGGAGTCGAAAAAAGGAGTTAAAGCCCAGGCACTGATGCGTGAGAGTCCCGACCTTAAATAACGGACTGTGGGAAAGGGGATGTAAGATGTTCGACCTCCGGGAGGAGGGGGAAGAGAAGAGGGGAAGGCAGAGAAAGAGGAAAGCCATTGCATTCATTGCCAACAGAGCCAAATCCCCAACAACAAGCATGTGGGTATAAGAATTTGGTAACATACTCAGGGATGCTTTGGAAAAAAAAAAAAAGGACATGCTCTTTAATTCCTTCAGAAACCCCTGAAGGAGGGGGTGGGGGGTGGGGGGCAGATTCAACTGGAAACATGGCAAATGCTTTGCTTAAAACAAACCAATACAGGGCCTGCACCAGCCACAGCCGCGCAAAGCTCAGGGGATGCTGGATTCTCCAAATACCACAAAAATGTTAAACGATCCCAGGCAGCCACCATGGAGATGGTCATGCACACGCTGTGGCCACCAGACCCCCTCTCCTCCGCTTCCCCGCATCCCCCCTTCTTCTGATCCCCCCCCGGCATGCGTAAACCCAGCCGCTGTTTGCTGACCCTTTCTGGTCCCCAGCTCTGCGTTGTCCCCTCCGACATCCCAACAGCAGCATTTGTGTAGTGCCCTGGAGACTGCTCCTGAGTTTTGGTTTTTTTAAAGCACTTGGGGGTTAAATAAGGTCCTCACAGCACAAAGAGCAAGGGGGGAGCATGGAGGAGGAAGCTGGCAGACCTTCCAAACTCGGGGGCTGCTGCAAACTGGGGTCACTCTTCCCCATGGCCAGGTTTTGTTCCCTCTCCCCAGGGCTGACCTGAATGGAGCCACTCTGCGAGGGACACAGCCCTGGGAAGCTCTCACCACTCCTCCTGTCCTTTCAGCCACCCGAGGGACAAAACCCACCAGTTGCTCGTGGCAGACATCGGATACAGCGAGGGAAAACCCAACGGGAAATGGTGAGAGCAGCACGTGTGTGCATCCCCGCAGGCGGAGGACACTTATACAGCGTGCCTGGGATGAGGCAGCCTGGTGAAATTGCAAGGCTGGAATGTCCTGTTAGCTTTTCCGCATTATCAGCTAAGTATATTGCTTTAGATGCCAGTGATTTCAATGTAATGAGATCCCTTGGAGGCAACAAAATAGGGATGGAGAAAGTAATTGAGCAAAGCATGGAGATGAAGCCAATTGGCCACAGGTATCCTAGAGAAAAGCTGAGGAGACGAACCCACATCTCATTCCCAAATGTCCTTCTATCACAAAAATATTTCATAGAATAGAATCATAGAATCATTATGGTTGGAAGAGACCTCAAAGATCAAGTCCAACCGTATACCTGATGCCACCATGTCCACTAAACCATGTTTTGAAGTGCCACATCTAAACGTTTTCTGAATACCTCCAGGGACGATGACACCACCACCTCCCTGGGGAGCCCGTTCCCTATGTATTTCCTCCTAATACATACAAAAGACCATGGGGAAAAAAAGGGCATCCTGCAGAGAGCTGGAGCTGCCGCTGGGAAGCCCTCGGCACAAGGACACCCACACCAAGGTTTGCTGGTGAGGAGAATTTAGGAGTGCTGAAGAGGCACACACCTTCACACCTCCACCTGCCCTACGGGGACCTCGTTTGAAGCACAGACCAAAGGCAGCCTGGGGCTTTCTCCAGAGCTTGGCCTGTTTGTAGGTTAGTTTAACAGGCACGTAGCTATTTCAGCTTTGCAGTGAATGAGCTCCCTGACCCAGTTTGCCACAAAGCCCTGCAAGAAGCTAGGGAGCACACGGCCTCTCGCCGCTGCTGCCGAGGGTTTTCCACCACGGGTGGGTGCTGGGCCAGCAAGCCCCGAGCCGCTCTTTCTCTCAGGGATGCAAAACCCTGTGCTTCCCACTGAGAAACAACCCTGGCAGCGCTTTTTCCTATAGCCCAAAGGAGGAGATTTTGCCGTCTGGGAAGTGTTTTTAGGAAGAACATCCACCACCCCATGCCCAGGGGCTCAGTCACTTACTTGGCGTAACGTCCCGGTGGACACGGCAGGCACGATGGTTGCCCACTCTTGGGCTGGTAGTGGCCCAGCAGGCAGGAGGTGCAGGCACTGGGGTCTGTGCACGAGCCCCCCGCACAGCATGAGCAGCTCAAGGTGCCTAAATTAGAACAAAAAAATTCAGGATCAGGATTCTGAGATTTGACTTAAACCCCTGTGCTCCTCAGGACAGGTCACTGCCATGAATGCAGAAGTGTTGGGAGGCAATCCCTCCAGTAAGACAGTCTTCAAGGGTAGCAACTGTAATATTAATGCTAATTATGCGGCTGTGCATCGTTAGCAAGCTGAAGAACAGCCGTAAGATGATCTAAGGTCTCAAGTCTATCAATGTGGATTTCCAGTAATTAAGATGACTACTTTTTTCTCTTTCAATTTGAGGGATCAGGAGGGTGTTCATTGTTTTCCCTCTAACACACAAACAAAAAAGAAAAAAAAAATCCAACATACTCCTTTGGATTACTGATAATTTAGGCTTGCGGGAAGCAGAACTGAAGAGTAAAACCCCAGAGCAGAGGATCTGCCTTAAGCAGCAACAACTTTTCTTTGAGCAGAGGTACCACGGCATTCTCACCAGACACAAGCTCTAGCCCTCCCTGCTCCACAAAACAAATCTGAGCTGCCCAGAGCGATCCTGTGGGATTTGCTGTGGCTGCACACATCAGAGCCGCCATCCCACCGCTTGCAGGAACCAGTCCTCGCTGCTGCAGCGACCAAACACGGGCAAGAGGAGAAGACCCTGGGAAGGAACATCCTGCACACAAAGGAGGTGGGAATTACCTCCTGTCCTCTGCAGATTTACATAAAGCATTAGAGCTGCTTAGTCCTCTTTTTTTTTTTTTTTAAAGTGCCCTGCAGTAGGGGATATAAGCAAAAAGTACATGGCTTGTGTTTTAGGGATTTTTTTAATTTGGAATTTTTTTGGAGGTGGGGTGGTGGTGTTTAAAAACAAACGAACAAACAAACAAAACCAAACCAAACCACTCACATTACAACATAAATAACTCTGGAGAAGGTAATACTGCGCACTCCTGACCACAACAGAGGTTGATCAAGTAGTTTCTCAAGCCCAAGTGAAAAGGCTGTTTCCACAGCAGAGGTTCAAACACTTGAGACAGACAGATAGTTGGAAGCTGTCCTTATGTCTGGCACTGCACCTCAATACAACGTACTCCTGCCAACAGATCCGGTTGCACTTGTGTTACACTTTGTGCCACAACCCTACTGCTTCTTCATCCTACTGGGCAAGCCTCAGGAAGACCAATAACACCGCACAAGGCCAGCAAAGGCCAAGTCTTTAACTTCAGAAAGGTTCAACGAATTAACTCCCACTCCTGCTGCCTGTCCAAGCCCCCAACACGAGAATGTGTGCTGGTTTCACCTCCCTTGACAAGTCACCTTTCCACCTAACAGGAGAGCCAGAGTGAGCAAGGACTCTTACCTTCGTTGGGAAACGTCCCTGGGGAGCAGCGGGCACAGGCTGTCACGTTCACTCTGCTGCAGTTCGAGGGCTTGGTGGTGGTGAGGAACGGAGCCGCTGATGGGACCCTAGGAGACGTGGTCATGCCTGGAGGGGACATTGGGGCACTGGTGGATGTGGCCATTGGTCCTGCAGATGCTTGAGAGGTGGCCGCGCTGCCAGAGGTGAGGATGGTCACATCCGTGGTGGTGGGAAGAGTCTGAGCAGGCTTTTTTGTGCTTGGATCAGCAGATAGTGCTGCTGTGGATGCAACAAGGTTTGCAGTGGTTGATGTCACTCCAGCCGAGAGCGTTGCAGTGGCAGTTGGGGGAGCAGAGGCTGTGGTAGTCGTTGCACTGGGAGGTGCTGGGGTTGATGCAATGGGGACCTGGGCGGTGGTTGCACTGGGAGGTGCTGGGGTTGATGCAATGGTGACCTGCATGGTGGTTGTCTGGCCTAAAGCGATACCTAAGAGAAGAAAAATCATCATTAGTGGCCAAATTATTGTTCTCCCTTTAATGGAGGCTTCCCATTAGGTCTTTATCAACTGTTTAACCCGTGTATCCTTGTTTGCTGTCCAGAAAATCCCTTCTGATGTGTTCCACTACAGAGCAATACAGAAGCAAGGAGGGGAACATTGGCAGCATCTGAGCATCCCTGGCACATGAGAGACTTATCAAGGAAATAAATTAGTGAGTCCATGAGGCCACAACTCAGTAGATGCTGACATCCAGGAGGTCTGACTCTCCTAGATAAAAGGGTGTGAGAATTGCCTGAAACTCTCAATTTTGTTAGCAACAGCTCCTTGAGACACCTTACCCTGAAATCTCACAACAATCTGATTTAAGACGCTTGTCAAGTAGCTGGCTGGCTTATCCCATCTCCGCTAAAGGGATCAGCAAAGAAAAGTCATGGGTTTGGGATTTATTTTCTTTTTTTAAAGCTGTTCTGGAGATACATCCAGTAACCAGAAGGGAACCTGCAGGCCAAGACTTGCTTTGATTCTGAAATCCCCCGCCATCAGAGCAGGGACAGCTGTAATCTTCAGAGAAAAGGGGTATTACTACAGTTCAAGTTGTTTTGCCATGATATGTAGTGGACCGAAACGTTGTCTGCTGATGAAAGCCACCTCTCAGCACACAAGGATGGGGGATGTCTTCCAGTCTCTGAACAGAGGAAAGGCCAATAAACTAAACATGAAAAGCAGCAATTTGATTTTAATTTAGCAGTGTGGTACTAAGCAAAGCAAAACCAAGATAGCCAGCTCCTGCCGCAGCAGCTGTCACATCAGCTTGGGTCAGAAACTTAGCGCAAGGATTTACTCTAAAATAACTGCAGCTTCTGAAAACATCCAGCATCAGAACACAACTGTGGCTGATAACGTGGTGTTTACATGCTCTTCCAGCCAGCACACATCTGCTAAGCCACCACAGCAAGAGGGCCTGTGGAAATCAAGTGGCCATTGGCAAAGAAAGGAAAAGAACTATTTTAAGAAATTGCTTTATGGGTTTTCAGGGAGCCTAAAGACACCCGACGGCAAGATGCGGATGAGGAAGGACACGAGCAGGATGAGCAGCTGGGGACTCAGAGGGGCAGCACCGTCGAGCGGCGACAACCTAAGTGCCAGGTGGCTGCAGACCCACGGGTCCTCGCAGGCTTTTCTCCAAGCTCACTTCTCCAGCTTTTCATTTCTCTCTCAATTTTGGTTATGCTATGTGAGGCCGGGCACCGTGGGTACCAGTGCTTAGCACCACTGTAGTATGAACAACAATATGCAGACCAAGCTGAGTAGTAACTCTAGTTAAATTTCTATAGCAAGATCAGGACGCTGAATAAGAGTCCTTACAAAGGTGTGATCACATGGAGAGAGCTCTTTGGGAGTGCTCCCTCCTATTGCATACTGCCTGCTTTGTACTCCACTGAGTGCAAACCCCCATCTCTCTCTAACTGTTGATTAAAGCAGCAGATAAGCACCCATCGGGGCCACTGCCCACATTTTCTTGCTGTAGCCCCCAAAACAGAGATGCTGAATTTAACAATGATCATCTTGTGGTCTATTTGTTTGCCCCAGGCCCAAACCCAAGTGACCTGGTGATGCCAGAGTTGGTCCTAGGCAGGGAGAGCAGCTCTGGAGTCCCCACAGAGGACACTGCTACCTTGGCCATGCCTCGACCCGGGACCGAGATGCACGATTCTCCTCGTCTGACTCGCCTGCCTTAAGGGCTGAAGGCAGTCTGCTTCTCTTTCCTCACATCTGGCAATGAGCTGAGTCAGTCGCAAGTTTTATTAAACTGATCTCAAAGTAAACACTAGCCGTAAGTCAGGGGCACCATCAAGTTTCTCCTGGGAAAAGCTCTCAAAAAGGACCACTGGGATCAAAGTCCGATCTCCCACGGAGCAGCTTGTCCCCAACATTTGCTCTGCTCTGCCAGCCAGAGACACTGCAGGGGAGTTAAACACCTTGGACTGCACACAGCTGGATGAATTTTGTTGTGGTTTTTTGTTTTGTTTTGCTTGTTTTGTTTACCCATATTTTTTTTTTAGTTGAATATTGCCTCTTTGTAAGCTTTCATTGGTTGGTTGGTTCTGGTGTTAAACAGTGGTACTGTTAAGATGGATTTTTGTTTTTTTAAATGGAAAATATATTTTCATAACATGTTACTAAATAGTCATTAAAGAGCTGCTTGAAAAACTTCAGCAGCCATCAATAGCCTTCAGTAGGCAGTACTTCATAAATTCATTTAAACTACTTCTGGAGGAAAAAAAAAAGTAGGCAGGCTGGAAAAGAAACAGTTTTGAGCATCTCGTAAAAATGGGTGATGTTTTGTTTTACCAGTTATAGTACCACGAGTGTGAAAAAACAATACTCAAACCACCTTAGCTTCATCAGACCATTTTTTTCTCCTGTACTTACACTGCCTATGCCAGGGAGCAGTGATTTTTCTTTTAGAGACTTTTTTTAGGGTCACTGTGAATCAACAAAAGTATCTCCAGGGCCACTTCAAGGATGGGTCTTTTTGTGACACCTTGGCACGATGTTTCACTCCAAGAACCTTGAGGATGTCAGGGAAGGTTACTGAACTCTTAACCACAGAGCTAATCCTTCCTCACTTATAAGGCAGGCAGCCCTGCCGACTTGTGAGGCACGCGGACACTGGCCAGGAACTCACAAAATGCAGAAATAGGATGGACACTCCCTTATTTTTTTTCTTCCCTCCATCTTGCACAACTGCACAGCCTGCTCTTCTGGAGAAACTAATCCTTTGAGCCAAACAAAACACAACCAAGTCAACAGTTACAGATCTAGGTGAAGATAATAATTTTTTGTGAATTCAACAGATGAATAATTGGCTTCTGAATCAACAGGTGAATAACTGGATCCTGAAATGGAGATTTTTCTCCAAATTGTCTAACTTCATGAGTGCGCCAGACTATGGCTCGTACCTTGTTACTCGCTCAGGCTGCCCTGGATGCACGCAGCTAAGATGAGCCTCAGCACGTAACTGCCCTGAGCAGTTTTGCCCCTTGCCAAGGAACTCTCTAAAATGCAAATTGTTCCAGCAGGGCTGAGGGGTTCATACTCCAAAAAGAGAGTCGGCCACAGGGTCCCCGGCAGCCTCTGACCCCCCGAATACAGGTGGACTGCAGCGAGAAGGGAGCAGGGCAGCACCCCACCCCGAGGAGCTGCCAGTTGCACGTGGCCAGACTTGCCCTGGAAGGTACGTGATCTGGAGTGCAACGAGTTTGGCAGATCCCACATAGCAAAAATATTAACTTATAAGAACACGGTTTGGTTTTTTTTAAAAAAATTTTTTTTTGATAGCTAAGAAGTACAAAAGGATGAGAAGAACAAGGAGAGGAGCAGAAAGAGGCACGATTACAAAAATATTCAGGCATTTTTAGATAAGTTGTTTCTCTTACAAAGACCGAACACCAAGGAAGTGCACATACTGGGGCACCCTGTTTCTTGAGGTTTAAGATAAAGCCATAAAGAGGTCACTGCAAATCCTCAACATGCAGAGTAGCAGGGCTCTATTTTTCCTCTTTTTATTTTTTTTCTTGTAAAAGCAAGTTTTTAATATTTACCATATTCAGCCTGCTTCCAACACTGCCTATCTTTCAACACTCATTTCCTTTCCTGCCTTCCCCCCCCTCTTGCCCTGCCCTTCTGCAGCACCCCAAGACGTTGAAGCCCAGTGCCTTCACAAGCCCGTTATGGCTTTACCCACCTCGCTGCTCAGCCAGCGAAGAGAAACGAAGCTTCAGGAGGACTTACCTGTTAAACACACCATGGTCAAGCTCCAAAGCAGAGGAGAGGGCCAAGCATTCATTTTCCCCCGAGGAGTAACACAGCTTGTCAAAAGGGAAGATCAGCAGCTGATCTCCTACACTCAACTGTTTATTCTCCACCGGTTTTGTGCTCAATATTGTCACCTGACTCTGATCATGCGGCTCAGTCAAGTCAACCTCCCCTCAACAAAGGGGGGTTTTATATTCGGAGACTGCAACAGGTCTTAAGACATTACTGGCCTTCTCTAAGCACTGTGCAAGCTAAATACGGAGCAGAAGAGCAAATCTAAGCCTCTTCTCACAACACGCAGAAATACATGTAAGAGAAGCGTCCTGGAGGAAGCGATGGGCTCGTAGAGAGGAACGGGCAGAGCCGTGCAGGAGCCCCGTGGCTGGCTGCTGGCCAGCCCCCCGTGACCTCGTCAAGTGAAAGGATTTCATTTTTTAGACACCCAGGATTTCCTGCAAGAAGAAAAACAACCCCAGAAGAGTCCACAGTTCAAAGCAGCTCCCATTTTAACTGAGACCAGCCATGCTGTTACCACAATGTACCCTCTGGTGAGTGTAGAGCTTTCCCAATCAGCGTTCAACTCCCCTCTCATCGCCCCCAAGGTGTCAAACTTGATGCATCGAGTTGTTGTGATCAGGATCAAACTCAGCGATCCTGATGATGATGATTTTGAGGTGAGTGCATCAAGTTTAGTGAGGCCCCATCCCATTTTCCATATTATCTGGTAGCTATCCTGCTTGCTGTTTGTGCCCTGAGGCTGGGTCCTCCTGCCTGTGCCTATGCTGCCCAAGGACAAGGATGTCCCCATAGTTTCCTCACCTTGTAGCCCTGCTTTGAAAGATTCCCCGTCTCATTTCCCTCTGTCTCCATCGGTTAGTAATCAGCTTTGCCAAGCCTCCATTGTGATTGAGGATTTCCATTTGCATATAGCTGAATGCCGCATCTCACATATATGTCACATCTTCCCCCAAATTCAGGGAAGAGCTGGCTACTTGTGTAGGATTGTGGATGCTCCGTATGCAGAGCCCCCCCAGCCACACGTTCAGCGAGCAGATCAGGCACTGTCATGCACTGCCCATGTCTTTTGTCCTCCATGATCCTCCATAGGGCTCAACATGGTGAGCCAGCAGTTAGCGTGCTCTAACCCGAACCCTCGAGCTTTCCTAGATCCTCCATAGGGCTCAACATGGCGAGCCAGCAGTTAGTGTGCTCTAACCCGAACCCTCGAGCTTTCCTCACAGTGGCCTAGGTAGGGCCAGTTTGGCATCACACGTAGTGCCCTGTCAGCACCGTGCTCCACGTGTGGTTGCTCTCTCACATTCTGTAGTTGCTCCCCTACGCTGCACGGCTGCTGCATGGGCCAGGAGGTTGTGCAAGGGAAGTTTCTCACGCAATCCCTGCCTGCACAGCCCAGCAACGCTTCCTGTGCGAGCTCCACAGAGAGGCACAACCCCTGCTACGGGAGGTGCGAGCACCCACCAGACCCTGCCCAAGGACCTTCCCTGGTACTCACGGCTCTGCCAGGGACACTCTTGTCCTCCTATCTCTAGCAGCAATGGTCTGTTGATGCTAACATGGCTCATGGTAGCTGCAGGGAGACCACCTGGCTTCCCACTGTCAAATAGAACCTTAACCTGAATTGCTTACTGCTAGCAAGCAAAATATCAAACTTAAGGACACAGCCCCAAGCGCAGCACTCAGCCCCATCAGCCCCTCGCAGAGCCCAACAGCGCAGGACAAGGCAGCGGTGGAGGGCTGCCCTTTCCCTGCAAGTGGGCAAGCTCTCAGTGTGACATTTCTCACCTTGGTTTTACAGGTTTTACAAGTCTCTGCGCAGGATGTTTGATCTCAGTCTGTGTAAATAACACAACCACCTGGTCCACCCATACCTGTGTGGGGATGTCCATTCAACAGCCCAGCCGGTGGACTGAGGGTCTGCGGTGGTGGACGACTTCTGCGTAAGCATCATTGCAGGATGAAGCAGCCCTGCGCACTGATAAAACACTGCCAGCAACTACCCAGTGAGATTTCTTCTGTTAGAGGAGCTGATGGAAGATCAGTTCCCTCCATACCACGAGCTGCACCTCTTGTTTGTGGAGAGCCTTCCCTACAACCTAGGAGCAAGTCACACATTTCCCGAGCAGCACATGTGTACACACACACATTGGAAAAGCACTTACGAACTGGATGTTGACACTCACCACTGTGACAGTGCTTTCATTTCTGAGTTTCAGCCTGACATATGGAAGAGAAAGGGAAAATGTGTCTTAAACCCCTTCCCCAGTCCTCAAAGCCCCCTTTTTGGATGAGCTACCAGAGCCCAGCTGGGAGGTGAGGCAGGCTGCTTTCCTCTCAATTGTTTTAGCAACTGGGCAAGTTGGAAATACTCTTTTGACAGGAAAAGTCTGATGACACTTCAGGGCAGAGAAGTACAAACAGGTTAATTTATAAACTCCTGACCTGCCCTGGCTCGTCTCTGTTGAGATTAAATGCTTTTGCTAGTTGGTTCACAGAGAATAAAAACCAGTGTCATGGCTGATCAAAAGCGATGTCCTAGGCTGGCACAGGGACCTGTTCTTGTCAGTTTGGTTGCTCTTCCATGGGTGGTGAACCTTGTGTCCCCAAATAAACCAGACACTGCCCTCCACCTTCAAAACTTGGCTGGATCCTTAAAGGGCAGAGGCAGCAGTGGGTAACGTTTCTCCCAAGACCACGTCATCCTGCTCAAACACGCTGGCAGTTCGCATCAACTCTCACGTGTTGCCTAGCCTGCAGAGGACAGCTGTTGTCCAAGGCTGCCTGGAACCACCAAGCTGGGCAAGTAAAGAAAGTGCCATTAGAGATTTCATCTGCTGAGGGCAGACTCTGATTTCTGAGCTATCCAGGCATTACAAACCTGAGGGCCACCACAGGACTGTGCATCAACTGGCTGCAAGTCACCTGGGTGTTGGATATCCAAGTGACCCATCTGTTTACAAGGGGAGCTGCTTATTTAATTAGAAACATTGAGCAGGAAAAGCCTCTCAAACACGAGTGTCAAGTGTGAGCTGCCATCACCTCATCTTTTGTTAACTGGGATGCAACAGTAAGTGCTGGGGGCGCGGTGAAAATCCCCAGGTGAGGTCCCCCCTACAGCGAAAAGGGGAGGAATGCATCAGCTGAGAGTAGATGGACACAGCCATCAGCCTGAAAATGTTCACAGTCACCGGGTGAATCTCTGCAGTCAGAAAGTCCCTATTAACTGCCAGCTGACAAGAGCAGAAAGATCATTTTATTCTTGTAGCCTTAGGCTCTTCTCATGACTATCCACCACTCCACCATCACTGCTAGGGTCCTAGGCTTAACAGACACTTGTTCTGGTGCCAAATGACTGTCATGTTTCAAGCCGAGCAAGCTACTACAAGACTATCTTGTTCCCAGTATGCCAGGGGAAACAATGGTCCTTGGTGTACTGCATCCATCTATTTGGCAGGACTGTGGTCCTTTGGCAGGGTGTCCCTGATCTGCACCCTATGCTGAGCTAGTACCTGGGGCGCTGGGCTGCAGTTCAGCTGCATCTATTGCCCAGGAAAGACCAAGATATTCAAACTGCAAGCTGGCTTGTGACAGGTGCTTTTCTTGGAAAACAACTTTTCTTCAAGCAATGGAGCTTGCAAGTCATACCAAAACCTGGCTGCATATAGAAAAAGTACTGGCCAGCAGGTACCACCTCCTCCTCTGTAGACAGAAAAAAAAAACAAACCAAAACCAGCACTGAAGCATTCCTGACACCCGTGGGATGCACTAACCCCTGGGCTGGGAAGCAACTGGGAATCCAGCACCCCCTTTCAGATACAAGGTTCTCCCACGTCCCTCATATATAAACTGACTCTTGTAAAACAGCACAGGAGCTCAGACTTTAGGAGCACAGGTCCGACAGCCAGCCAACAGTCTGCAAGTCAGCAATGTAAATACAACTTAACCACTGAAGGCTCTTCGGTAGCTTACCTGCAACGGGCTTATGCAGTGGATGAGCCTCCCAGTCAGGAGGACCTTTGCTACAGAATTACGACCAAACTCCTCAACAGTTCTAGGTAGTTCTTGAACTCGTCGAGTAGGAAGGAGGCCATCAGGAGTTTCCTTCGTTTCAGGTACGGAGAGTTCTGCCACACTGTGCTGCTCCTGAACGATACCGAAACCAGCTTCTTGCCCAAGAGGAGGGCCAAGACACTTCTACACGGGTAAGAAAGCAAGCAAGCAGGCCAAAGCCACCAGCGCTCCTGAAGGAACACAGAGGTTTTTGTGCTCCGAAGAGACATTAAAACCTGTACGTGACCAAACGGCCACATGATGGCACCACGGCTTTGGGGAGCGAGGACACACGGCTACACTGCTGGGTCGAGACTAAAACCCTCGTAACCAGAGAAAGGCAGTGCTGCTGTTCTCAAACTGCACCAGCAGAACCAGCAGAAACCTCCATCGTGTGTTCTGTAGACAGAATAACAAAACCTACAAAAGGGAGATGAAGGAATTTCAGTAATAAAATAGTTATTACAGTCACTTTGAAACAAATAAATCTCTTCTTTTTAAAAACGTGTTTCTTCTGCGCTTGTATTTAGTAGGGATAACAGTAATAACAAAAAGAGATAGCCCAAGGAAAGGCGTGGTACTGCAGCAGAGATCTGATGGTTTATCCAATTCTGGTAATATATGAAATTTTATCCGATTCTGGTAATATATGACCCGAGTCCAGAAGTTTGTTTTCTCACAAGCAGTACTGAACATTTGATTTTTAAATTAGTCCTCATCAATTAAATAGAGGGTCTTAAAATGTGACGAACTCCAAAATGGACCAGGGTGTTTTGTGTATAGTCAGTGTTAAGGATGCACTGCTAGTGCTCTAGGCAGAAAAATTACACAAATTAGTCAACTGCCTTCCAGCAGAATACACAGAAGAATAGGATGATTTAATGAAATAAAGGTACAGGTGAGTAAGTGTGGTTATCTGAAATGCAGCTCTCTAGGATCAGAAACAGCTGAGACACTAAGAGCACTACCAAGGCAGGAAGGTCACTCATCGGCAACTGGACTCTCTAACACATTGCCCATATTCTTCTTGGTCCTGTGAGAATTTAAATCCCTGAACATCCAAACTGAAGATGTTGGTTGGGTTTTCAAGCAGCAACTCCCAGGGCATGCCAACAGCCTGCCTCCATCATGAAAAACCAGCACATACAAAAGGATGGGGCCTTGCTACGGTGCTCCAGATCGACTGGATTCAAACCATGATCCAGAACAAAGGACTCTGTAAAAGGGGAGATGCATTTGTCAGTACATAGCTCAAAGAATCTCAAGGTAAGGTGCCTTGCATTTTCCTTCAAGTCATTGCTCGTATATACGCATTCATACTGTGGGTAGCTTTCAGCCATAAAAAAAAAAAACAAAACCAAACCAACAAAAGCGCAGCATGGAGATCTGCTCTGGCAATGCTGCTTACGTCAAGCATGGCTACAGCTCCAACTATTATCTCCCCAGGCCTCAAACTTTAGGAATGCTGACAGGGTAGCTGGTGATCTCTAACAGAGTAAACCAAAAATACTTCAGGGAGGGGATTTCACATGCACTGTATCATAGAAGACACAGAAAACAGGATCTGTTTATAACTCAGTGAGACAGCTTTTAATGGACATCACCAAGGTCTTTGCAGAGAACAGACTGAAATGTTTTCCAAAAGAGCTATGTTCTACGCAAAAGAGGATAAAGACATTTAAAATCCAGTGCAGGCAGTGCTGCTTCTGCTGTCAGTGCCTGTAGCATTCGGGGGAAAGAGGGAGGAAACAAGGTTGATCTTCTGTTTAGGTACAACTTGGGTCCTATCTAGCCAACCGCTCGGGATTAATGCAGATGACCACAAAATTTTAGCGCAACCAAGATCAGTCATGAGAGCTTGTGCCTCCAACTCTCCTACACGAAGAAACAGCCAATAATAAAATAATTATTGAAAGATGAAGAGGAAAAAGAAGAGAGCCTATGGATCTTAATGACACCAAACGACGGATCAGACACTACAACCAAACTTACATGCTACTGAGGGTTTGAATCAACCGCTCTTAGCGAAACGGATTGTTTTCTGTTGTTCATGAAAATTCTACCGGGAAGGAGTAAGTATATCTTAATATCAAATGTTACTCAGGAACCATGTTCTGAGAGCCAGATGAAGGAATCTCCTCAACTTCCTCAGGAGAAGGTCTGGTACCATGGAAGTGTCTTGAAACACAGCAGGTTCTGAAAATAAAGTTACCTCATCTACCTTAGAACAATCTTTTTTTTTTGCTTCTTGCCTTATTTTTCCTTTCCTGCTCTCAGGAAAGCCCGTACATGCACACCTGCATGCACAGGGGCAGGGAGAAGAGCAAAGTCTGAGATGTTTTAGGTTCTCTCTGAAGGCATTAGGAATACAGTACAGCTTTAGGACAGTATCCGACACTAATTTGTCCGGGTCTTAAAGAGGTCAATGTTTGGTCAATCATCGGTCATGAGAGTTAGTATCAGAGCAGCATCCTAACAATTAAAACAACCTACATGCTTGTACCAGCTATGCCTGTCCAAAACGCCTAGTGACACAGAGATTGCTAAAAATAGGTGAGTCCGATTCTGCACAGGCTGTTCCCAGAAGACTGGCACATACCTATTCATATAAAACGTATCAGTCACTCGCTCATCTGGGCACCAGGAAAGCTCTTTGACAGAGCAAGCACCCTATGAAATAACAAACACAATGAATATCTCAACTTATTCTCAAAGCTTTGTCCCAAGCATTCTACGAGAGCAGTTGACCTGGAACAGAATTCCCTTCCCAGCTATTTGATAAGGTCAATCTGACACAGAAAAGAAAAACCTCAGACTATGTCTGGCACTGCACCAGCACAGGCAAGTGTAACAGAGCTATGTCACACAGCTGTACACAAGAAAACTGGAAGGAGACCAGCCACACACATCCATATTAACTCCACATTGTAAGATAAGCCTTCATATTTATCACAGGATAAACTAGATCAGAGAAATGGTACCTCCAAGCATGAGAACAGTTTCTGTGGGGAAAAAAACACAAACAACAAAAAAACCCACCAAAACCCCACAAACAAAACACACCACCAACCCCAAACTAAAAGATACCCACCTTCCACAGCACTCCAAAATTGAGAGAAGTCACCATTGCTGTAATTCAGCTAAAGGTGGCGTTAAAAAAAAAAAAGAGTAGGGTTTATTCCACACTTTCATACTGCGTGGGCCATCCACAGAACCCACGTGTGGCACACCTTCCTTGTACCATCAGGTCTAGGCTGTGGCTCAAGTGCTTCAGTATATGCACACCCACACACTGTGGAGACACATCACCCAAGGTTAATCAGCTTTCAGCGAATCCACCCAGAAAGCAAAAGCAGGTATTTTGGTAAACCTCCTACTCGCAAATACCCTAACCAGCAAAACCAGCATACGTCAACTTTGAAATGCATCTACAGAAGCAATGTGACATGAATCTAAAATGGATACGCATTATCATGCAATGTGGCTGTTTGGTGTCAGGCTAGTGGTACTCATCACCAACTCAACTGTTAGTACTATACGCAACTTGATTATTAAAGAGAGTATCGGTCCATTTCCTTAGAAAATCTAAATTTTTATTATACATACTGTGTTACACTGAAAATACGTACCCAAAGACAGAATATTTTGAATTTACAACTGTACAAAAAAACCAATAGAAAACATACGGGCTATGCTATAGATGTAACATTTTACAAAATGACAGTTCTTGTTAAAGGCACCAGATTCCCAGAGGGCTCTGGCTTAACATTTTTTAGTCTTTTTTTTCCAGTCAGATCTTACAATGAAAATGTGATTCACTCTTAAACTGTATAATGTCAAAGTCTCCAGCTTCTTTCATCTAGACAAGTGGTCTGCACTTTGACACAACTTAGCGAGAGAAGTGACCAATTTCACACAGAGATGTCAAGCAACTACCAAAGGCTCCTCCCCATTGCATCCAGCATCCTATGGTATTTAACTGAAAGATTAAATGGCAAAGCTACCATTGAAAAGCAAGTTAACCCACAAAATACTGGCCCAGTACTAGCATGTTATCCATATTAAGCCTAGACTGTTTTGTATGGAGATACCTACAGAGCACAAGAGTAGGAAAAAAATGTTCTGTCAAAAAGGAAGATGGAATCTACGATCAGAACTCTTGCTCAGCATCCTCCTTGGGCTCACCTTCTTCATTATATTCATTTCACCCTCTGGTCCTCATGGCACTCATGAAAGAAAATGGAGCCTAAAGAAACCCAGCACTTTGCTGTAGGACAAGTTGTTAAAGAAGCCTGGGTATGCATGTATGTGCTTCTTCTCCCCTAAGAATAAAAAGTTTGGACAGGACATGAAAAACACAAGCCACTTTCATTGCTTCTTCCTCCAGTATTCCATACTCTAAATATCAAACAAGCTAGTTCATATCATGCCTAGGCTTGCACAGAGAGGTGCTTCTTTACAAGCAAGGGCAAGAGAAGCTGGGACATCCCGCCTTGCTAAGGTGCAGTAATGCACTTTGGAAGTTTGGGCTTGCTATTTCCTAAAGCTTCATGCCTGGATAAAGGAAAGGAACAAACAGAGCTTTAAGAAAACTCGAACTACTTCTCTGGTCGATTTGTCACTACATCTGCAAGTCATTCTAGAGTCAAACGTTTTTGTTTAATCTTACAGCACACACTGAGCCTCACTGAATAGAATCCAGCTAACATCCAAGTGACTGAATATCCAAGACAAAAAATATCAAGTTCCAGGGCCAGATTTTGTTCTGTATGCAATAATTCTATTATATTGGAATTTAAATGTTGATGTTGCCCTTTCTGAATTGTCTGCCATTATCCCTACACTTTCAGGCCACTGGTTCAACAATTTCATTCTCTGAACCAAAGAGCTCCATGTAGTTTTACTTCCTACCATATCATTTTAACAATGTTGCAAAACCTTCCCTTTCTTTAGGCATTTAAAAAAAAAAACTTTCTAGATTCACAGATCAAGTTGAAGTAATGCTCTGGTATTGAGGGTCATAAAGTCACTTTTAAAAATAAATTATTTTTGCAGTGTTAAATTGTCTCATCCTAATGACTTAATGGAATTAAAAATATACTATGCTTCTATTTAAAATTTCAATTTATTGCATATGACTGACTTTAGACAAACAGGCCTAGAGACCAACTTTGTTATGCAGCAAATACAAATAGCAGCATGGTTAAGCCTCCTACGCACTACTGCACTCAAATGACTCCACTGCATTCTAGAAGCGCTTCTTGAAGAGGAGAGGGACAGCTGTCTCCATCCCGACAGCACAGGTCTGAAATACAGACTTCTACGGACTAAAAAAGCTTAGTGAGAGACCCCCATGAATCTCAAGTAAGCTAAAAGAGCTATCACATAGCAGCTCCTCATCACTGCTGAACTGCAGAGTCTTGCATCAACAATTTACAGTGACAGTACATGCCTCTCAAGTTAGCCAGTCTTCTAAAAGTTCTTTCTTAAAAATTATATTTGGTACTTGCAGCTTATCTAGCAAGCAAGAACAGTTAAGACGGAAGTATCATACATGTTTACAGAAAACTGGTCATCACAAGAAAACTTTAAAAATCTGAATGCAGACAATAAAAGGAATGTCACTTTTCTTTAAACCTTCCTTTAAAAGTTCAATACTTTCATATTCTATCATTAGCCCTTACTGTATAACATACTATAATCAAATAAGTTATAACCATGAAAACACATTATACTGAACTCCTAAAAACTAAAGCCCACTACTCATCCTCACTTGTCAGTCTGGTTTCTAGCTGTTTAAAAGAAAAATCGCCATCAGAATCGCAATCTACCTTGCTTCTGAAATGGGGTAATTATGTGGAGGAGAGCCCCCAGTGTGATAGTTTTATGAAAGTAACTTTCACACTAATACATGCACAACACTCCGTAATGGTAGTAGCTACAGGAGTAGCCCACTACAGGAACTAGAACATTCTGTACATTTGCTTAAATAAAGTTAAGAAATCTATGCTTTTGGTCACATCTTAAAACACTGTAGAATACAGATTTGCTTATTGTTTATACTTGCCCTGTCCTGTTGTATAATTTGTTTGAAAAACTAAACTGCAATAAAAATTCCCCAATACAAAAAGATTCTAATCAATCATCTAAATGTCTTTGTTAGTAGATAAGTGTACATATGGGATTTGGTCTGCTTTCTTTTCAGAAAAAAAAAAAAAGCCTCATTTTGTCCTAAGAGTTCCACTTTAACATGAACCTTTAGTCAGCCCAAGGTACCTCCTCAGCACCAACCAACCACCGTGCTACTCATCTTTGTATTTCTTCCTTCTAAGCATCGTTCCCAACCAAGCACAGCTCCACATACAAGTACTGGCAGAAACCAAACATTTAATCCAAGCCTCCTTCAAATGATGAAACCCTGTCTCCAAAGGATGAATCCTGAACTACGTAAATAAGCCCTCTCAATAAATGCAAGCTTTATTTGTACTATTAAAGCCACATTATACCAGTGGTGCGAACACAGTTATAAAGATAAAAATGTGCTTCTACTACAAGGGAACAAGCATAAAGCACATTTATATGCCAGTATAATTGTGGCCACATTAGTGATTATACCAATATAGCTACACTGGTAAGAACCACAGCTACAGTCATTCAAAACTTTTTGGATCAGGGCTTGGCAATCAAACACATTATGACTGCTCAACCAAACATAAATTAGTAACACTGCCTCAAGACAACAAATCTTCCCAACCATCTATATTCAGATACGTGTCACTCAACCGTTTCTAGGGCCATTTTTAAATTAAGCTGCAATTGGTCTTGAGATGCAAGAGCTTCACTTTCTCCCAGGTAAGTTATGCTGTTCAAAGGGCTTGCTATGCAAGAGCCATAGATCAACTTCTACCCTAAGACTGAAACAGCAAAGAGCTATCACTTCCAAGCAGTGACAAGCCACCATTACTTTTTTTTTTCCTTAATTTTGATGTTTTTTTCTTCAGAAAATTATGATACTTAGTTTCTCTCGATCTCAAATAATGCCAAGTGTAGATTAACTCAGGCTGGGCATAGACATTGACAATACAGCAAATTAACAAAGCTGCTCAATCTCATCCTATGACCCAAGCATAAATAAGCTAAACATACAGTGGGTACCATTAGACACTGGACATCTACCACCTGCAATATTTAGTTATACTGCAGCTGAATTACAAAATAATCAAGCACCAAGCTGTGGTGCTTTAAATGTCCATTCTTTATAGAACCCATGTAGTCAAAGAAAATATTTTTACAATAAAGATCTGTGCCCTCGTTTAATGGTAAACTGTGAATGACTGTGCAGTAGTCTTCTCTTCCGGTACTCAGAAGTAAACTGCTCCCATCTGTAATCTTTCAGTTGTGATCTCTTTTTCCGGCATCTTGAACTGTAGGAAATCAAAAACACACCAACAACTTTCCCCCCCCCCCCAAGATCACCTTTCCCTCTCCCAAGATTAAAAAAAAAAAGCGCTAGTTTCACACCATTGTCTTCTGTGTTCACTGAGCCCAGTTAGGCTGAAGAGCCACAACTTCTACTCTGGAGGGTAATAAGAAATGTACACATGAATGCCATTCTGTACAGATGACATACTCTATGAGCTGGTTGACTCTAAGCTTGATTTGGTCCAGTCTGCTGTTGCTGCATCTCTTAGGAAACATTAGTTATAGGTTTGTACTTCTTGAATCTGGTCCATTCACCAGTAGCATAGTTCATTTCAAAGACCGTATCAACCAACATAGTGGTGCTGCCAGTGCCATCTGCCTTTGGTAAATCTTCTGTATGCTCACTAAGTTTAATTTGGATGATGTCACCTTGCTCCTGGCAAGGATTCTCTGTGAAAACAAGAATAGGAACAAATTACACATTTCAATACTGTATTAGAAAAGGTAAAGAGCACTTGGAGATTCTTATCTTATGCTAAAAAAACAAAACAAAACCCAAAACCAAACCCCAACAAACCAACCCCAAACCCAAAACTATTACATATAGCCACACAAAGATCTTCCTCCCTCTAGACATCACACACTGAGTTTTAAGGATAACAAAACCAGACCCCAAAAGATGAACCCCAAGGCTAAAATAACTGGAAGAACAAAAAAAAGGGGGAGTAAAGCATGCCAGTGTCATTTCCATCTGCCTCAAGAGTCATAAGAGAAGCTTATATTTAAATGGGAGTTGGTAAACTTGAACTACCAGAGTTAGTTTATTTGGGACACATTTTGTAGTTAAAAGCCTCAACAATGTTCAACTGTTCTGGAAGCCCAAACAGCTTTGCTGAAATCACTCATCCAAGACTCAGCTTCATGACAGGAGAAGTATTAAATGTTACATTTCAGGGTACTGGAGTTGGCACTGGAGAAGTTCAAGGATATCATAGCTGGCAGTTATTTATGCAACCTTCAGTAGGTGCTGACATTATTACTGAAGGAATTCATATTGTTACATACTTATCTGTATACACATATGTGAATATATGTAACACACACTCACATGCAAACTTCCAAAATAGTATTTTACCTTGCATTACAAAAAACTGTCCACGTAGATATTACACCCTCCTACTGCAATTTGAAGTAGCATCTAGTACTAAGAGCACCATCATTAATGCACAACTTTCTTAAAGACCAGGGATCATCACAGTAACTCTACCCTGGTCATGTTCAATAATGTACTGCATTAATCCAAATGCATAAGCCACATTTAGGCTCCAGCACTCCAGTGATAAAAGCCCTCAGATACTAAATTAGAAATCAGAGCTAGTGCAGATGATAGAGTTCACTTAAGGACTCTTAAGCCCCTTCTCATCTTACACTTTATAATCTCCTGGGTAAAACAGCCTTGGTCTATCAAGGCCAATATATGACAGGATCTAGCCACCAGACAGCTTATCTCACCGTGATTCACAGCACCTGTGGTTACCTAAAGTTTCTGAGACAACAGTTGCTACATTTCTAATGCTACAGAATTAGCAAAGAGGCTCTGTACTACCCAACTTGTACCTCGAACTTACATTCATCGGTCTTCCAGACAGACTACTAGGACCTAACCAGTCTGTTCACTGCTCTGACTGGCTGCCTTGTTTCTCTTTAACCCCTAAGCCATGATATTATATGTGTTATGTATACATTGTGTTTAGCCGCTGCCCTGCCAGACTGTTTGACTTTCTGGAAACAGATCCTAAAGATCCATTTCCAGGCAGTTAGAACTATAATCTGTAAAGCTACATACAGTCCAGAGTAAAGCAAAGAGTCCAGTACATACAGAGCAAAGCTAAAGCAAGAGTCTTGCACTCACATATGCACATTTAGAAATGCTAGGCTGTATTTCAGATTTGGGTATTCAAACGCAAGCTAAATTAGTCTCAATACATGCCTCTGGATCCTGCCATGAATCCAAGTATAAGAGCCTTTTCTGGCCTTGTAACTTTGTTTGCAGTCTTGAACATTTCCTGTGCAGCATACATTTGCTCCCTCTGCAACAGATACAACAAATATGAATTCTAGTGGAGAAAACACTGCCAGTAAGTACCATATTAATATCCACAGACAAGCATAAGAGTAAGGTGGAAGTTTATAGACCTACAAAAAGCAAACAAAAAAAGCACCTTAATCTCAAGGTTTTTCCTCTTTAGTGCTTATACCTAACACTTACAGCAGTGACACCTGAATTCTGAACTTGGAAAAAAGCCACATTTAAATAGGTAGAGAAACACATCCTAAGAGACCTAATGTTTACATTATCAATTTTGTGTTCCTTATGAAAAGGAAAAAAGGAGAAAAAAAACCCAATGCTTCCTCTACAGTTCAACAAACCCAGGTTTGCAATAATTTCAGAGTAATTTTTTTTTTTCTTTAATAAATGAAGTAGATATACTGAAAAGAAAAAGTCATCCAGCTTCTTAAAGTTCAAGTCTTGCAAGCCAGGCTTACAGATGTGTTTAGCAAAGTCTTCAAACCAGTTGCATCTTGAATTACTTACCTGTTTAGCTTCAAGCACGCACATAATATATACCAACATACTGGCAATAAGAAGCTTCAGGACATATATAATTGCTGTTGACTTTAGTTTCCTCCCCACTCAGGCTTTAAAAGTTGTGTAACTGGGGGCCGAGGGGATCAAGAAATAAAGGCTTTTGCCTTAGAATAATCTACTGATATCTTTTCAATATCTTTTCTCCTACCACAGCAGTGACATGATCATTTTTAGCAGCTTACATTGTGTGTAACTGGCTGGGCAACAGCTCTGCTGGAAACACCTTTCTCCCAAAATTCTTTATAATGAACAACATAGTATTATTTTACACAACAAATAGCAGTAAAGAAAGACATCTTACTGTGACATTAACACTACACAACTAAAAAGGTTGTGATTAACATTAAGACAGCAATGCTAACAAAGCCACAAAACATTTTCATTATCTTTGGTTCTAAAAAAAGCAACCTCAACCACTCCATGACCTAAAGGCCAGGAACTGCCAACACACTAAATGAGATCAATAATAAAAATTTGTGTTTTCCAATCTACATCAAAAGCAGCAGTCAAAGAGAACCCGGTTTTACTTACTGTGAGAGAGAGGCTTTTCTTCGGTGGTGGCTGTTGCTGAGTTTGGGGGGCCACTTGTGGTGCTTGTGCCGCAGGGGAAATGGCAGGAGGTGTGGTAGGTGTTAGCGGTGAGGTAGGTGTAGCTGCAGGTGGGTTAGAGTTACTATTGTACATAGGTGTTCTTTGTTTGAATTGCGCAGGAAGAGTTGTAGTAGCATTTGGAGCTGCAGGCTCTTCAGTCTGCCTGTTAGTCTGCAAGGCCTCTCGCGCAGAGCCAGCTGCGGAAACCAAATCAGGAAATTAAAACGATTATAATCCACAAACAGGGATTAGCATCACCAACGGCCTTTAAAGAAAATTAACAATTCTGATTATTCCATTTTAGCACCACGATTCAATATGCCATCTACTATCTATATGAAAAATTGAAGAGTTAATGCTCTTTCCACTCAATTACCTTTAGCAATAATTAGACAACTGAGTGACTAGCTGTCCAATATGCATTACACTATATTTAACATCGAATTTTATGTTTAATGGATATCAGATTTATTAAATTGAAACTGCTTTATTTACTTTTTAGTTTATATTGCTATAACAACTATACTATGAACCTACCAGGATTATTGCTGTACTGTTACACAGAAGCCAAAACCATAAAATTATTTCACCAGTTTTTACCCAATGTAGCAGCAGCTTCCAAAAGAAATGGTAATTAAGTCTCAGCCAGTAACAAATACTGAAAATACACAAATACTTCAACAGATGACAGAATTAAATGTAGCCTTCAGAAATCACTCATTATTTAAACAGTAACTGCTAACAGGGTTAAAACCCCACAGTATTGACAAGTCCTAACTTTGTTATTTCTCAAAACTGATCCGTTCACCTGCACTTAAGGGAATTACTATTCTGGACTTGGTTGCAGGTGGAGGTTACAGACATGATCAAGTTACTGTGATTTCGTAAGTTACCATCTGCCCAGCAAACAGTAATTACCCAGTGCACACTCTAGCCAGTTACATTCTTTTGCAGCTCTTCAACACAGGTACAGGTGCCTAAGCACCTTTCACAAATGTCATGAGGTTTAAGCTCACCTATTCACATTGCATTCACAGTAGACTAAAAGGCAGACATAGACCAGAGCTACGCTGATGCTTTTCAGACCAGATTTTGGAGAAGGTCTACACTCCACATCTAGGCATAGATACAGCATTGGTTTTAACAATATGGCTATTACCCAGTAGGATGTGGAACAGGACTGTGAACCCTTGAGAGGACAAACATTTAGGTAATATTTTTCTGATGACACCAAGCTGCGTGGTGGGGTTGACACGCTGGAGTGAAGGGATGCCATCCAGAGGGACTTGGTCAGGCTTGAGAGCAGGGCCCCTTCCAATCTCATGAAGTTCAACAAGGCCAAGTGCAAGGTCCCACACGTGGATTGGGGCAATCCCAAGAACAAACACAGGCTGGGTGGGGAATGGATTGAGGGAAATCCTGAGGAGAAGGACTTGGTTGGGAGTGCTGGTTGACGAGAAGCTCAACATGACCCAACCATGTGCACTTACAGCCCAGAAGGCCAACCGTATCCCAGGCTGCATCACAAGCAGCATGACCAGCAGGTCGAGGGAGGGGATTCTCCCCCTCTACTCCGCTCTGGTGAGACCCCTCCTGTAGTACTGCCTTCAGCTCTGGGGCCCCCAACACAAGAGGGACAGGGACCTGTTAGAGCGAGTCCAGAGGAGGTCACGAAGATGACCAGAAGGCTGGAGCACCTCTCCTATGAAGACAGGCTGAGAGATTTGGGGTTGTTCAGCCTGGAGAAGAGAAGGCTCTGGGGAGACCTTGTAGCAGCCTTCCAGCACCTAGAAGGGGCCTACAAGAAAGCTGGGGAGGGACTTTTTAAAAGGGCATGGAGTGATAGGACAAGGGTCAATGGCTTTAAACTGGAAGAGGGAAGATTTAGATTAGATATAAGGAGGGAATTCTGCACCATGAGAGTGGTGAGGCACTGGACCAGGCTGCCCAGAGAAGGTGTGGATGCCCCATCCCTGGAAGCGTTCAAGGCCAGGCTGGATGAGACTTTGGGCAACCTGGTGTAGTGGAAGGGGTTCCAGCCCATGGCATGGGGGTTGAAACTGGATGGTCTTTAAGGTCCCTTCCAATCAAACCATTCTATGATTTATAACAATTAGTTACCCTTTAATTTTGTACAAATCTCTTAAGTTTTATTACTGGCTTCCTCTCATGTCAGAATAACTGACTTGCATAAAGTAACATGTCTTAATTATGCAACCTCAGATTATATCAGACCAAATCTGTGGATCTTCTGTGTGTAACTTATTACAAGGAAATAATTTTATACTCCTTGTCCATAAGAAAAGCTAGATATCCCATACTCCAAGAGGAAAAAAATAAAGTTAGAAAAAATACAGATCAAAGACAATAGAGAATTTTAAACCAGGCTTTTCCTACTGTTGATTACAATGCCAGGGCTCTAGAAAATAATACTAGCCGCTGACAACGCTTATGTGCTCTTGGCTGCGTTCCTTCTGGAGATGCCAGTTTTCTGCCAGAGAAAGATTTGCATAGACCTTCAGAGAGATTCTGAACTGTTTCAGGCCAAGTGAAGTGATCAGGTTCTGCATATGCGTTTTCCTATACTGACCAATATGCCACAGCTCACATACATAAACACTATAGTACCAAATCACAACGAGTAAAAATAATGCATTAAACTGAACTGTTCGTTCTCTGTTAACTACACAGTCTGGCAATGAATCCCGGTCCTGCACATCTGTTAGTGCAAACTGATACATTCTTTTAAGACCTTACATGCACCAGGGAAGGAAAGGTAAAACCAAGTGTGTTAAAATAAAAGGTGCAGAAATAAAGGATTTGTACAACTTATTTTTTACTACAGGCAATTTTAGAATTGAAAATAATGTAGCACTTTTTAAAACATGCAGGAGCTCAGCTATTATCTATCAGACTGTTATAAAAAGGTAAAAGGAAAATGGATGACTTGATCCCAGCTTGTGTGAAAGCTAATATATGTTTGCATCTAGAAATGTATCTGACTTTTGAAAGTAACTCTTTTGTAAGTCCATGCACATGGACATGTGTATGGAGTAGATACTCTAGAATTATATGTATTACTGCTGCCTCTTTAGGGATTAAAACAATGCTGAATTTTCTATCACAGAGTAAGGAAAAAAAAAAAAAAAAAAAATCAATAAATTGCTTTGCTTCCTTGACTTAACTAGCAGTCATTTTAAGACTTAAGATCAACAAGCATTTTCTTTATCTAGGTTAAATTGCATGTCTGGTCATCCCAAACCCAAAGGCTGCGTTCCTGCAATGGATTTTTAGACTGCTAAGGTTATGTTTCACTAGAGTTGAGGGATAGTAGGTTTGTAAATAAAAGAAGAGATAGACAGTAAAACTGTATAGAGTTGGAGGTATTAGGTCTCAAAAGTAAAAAAGCATCTTTTACCTGGCTGTGTTTCGGAGCTTGGGATATACGAGGAAGATGGCACCACACTAGGGGTAGCAGGTAAATAACTTGTAGAAGGTAGTGCAGGCTCATTGTTCAACGAGCCAAGTTTCTGTAAAACAGAAAAGAAAGTGTTACAGCCATACTGCATATATTCATGCACCATTTCTGCACTTTAAATACAATTTCAACATTAGTTCTGCTACGATATTCCCTTTGGGAACTTAATTATGGAACCCTCCATTAGGGCAAGTTTGCCCTTTCAACCCTAACTCCCTATAAAAACTTCAGACATTAGAATTACCCTAGGAGAGAAAAAGCAGCTTTTATTTCTCCTGATTCAGATCAAAGTTGCTTACAAAGGCACAGTCTGAGACAGAAAAAAAATACTACTACGTAGAAAGTACTTCTCCAAAGAGAGTCAAGTTGCTATTCCTTTGTCCCATTCCTCCACTGGTAGTGTGGAGACCCGATGATGAAATTTGTGCAGACAGTACTCTGAAGAATTACACTATAGAAACAAGCAAACTTCTGCCTGAGCAAACACACCCTTCACTATTAGCAAGCAGAAACCTGTATTCATCCATGGGCAAAAGGCCTATTAAAATATCACCCAGGAGAATGCAAAGGCCTGTGGGACATAAGCAAGCAGAAAGGAACAGTAAAGCACAGGTAAAACCCTGTTTCCACTGAAACAGGCAGTCAACACCAACGTGACAGATGTCACCTACGATCAAGCCAAAGAAAATGCCACATTTTCTACTTATCTATACATGATATTGCACAGACAGCATAAAGACAACAGCGTGGTATCTCTATGAAGATCTTCACTTCAGCCTTATAAATATGAGGGGTTGACAGACGAAAGAAGTTTTGGGGGAATAAGTCTAGAACACAAATCATTTAAGGTTGCCTTACTAGACAAAAGATAGATGGATATTCTGTAAAGCATGGACCTTGCTAAAAAAGACTCTTAGCATTCTGCAGAAAGACAGGCAACGACCTTCACTCTTGACAGAGCCCCACCAATATCTGCCTGTATGTTACTTTTGGCATGTATGCCATAGATTGCTACCCTCATAACCATGGGACAAGTGTTGCCCATGATTACTGTTAGGCTCTAGAGGAAAAAATGCCTGGCTCACCAAGCAAGCCACAGGTCTTTTAAATACAGTGGTCTCCAAAGGCAAGCGGTGCATGTCAACACATGGACTCAGAGGCAATCACAACCACTTTAAATTTGGAACAAGAGAAGACACTTCAGATTTGAGATTGATTTCTATTATCCCAGGAGGCTTGCAAACAATGGGTGCAGTAGCCTCAAATTATCTATTAGTATCTAAAGAACCCAGTTGTCCAAATCAATTCCAGGCCTAGGCTTGCTGGACTAGAACAGACCGTTTTTAACTGAGAAGGGGGGAGAGGATCTAACATTCTTGTAAAAGCTGTATCTTGACTAAGAAAACATAAAGCTGTATCAGTTTTTCCAATGCACTGGATCTGAAAGAACAGGAAAAGCACCCCCCACACAACTCCTCCCCACACCTCCCAGCCCCCAACTGAACTACCTCTAACAACAGGTTAGCTTTTTCAGTAGATCCTAAACAACTTTCAGATTACAAAAAAAAACCCCAACAAACCAAAACAAAAAACCCAACTGTTAAGAGGAGGAGCGGCCACCTCTGAACTTTATGGGTTTTAAGAAGCACAAATTTATAAGCCATGGGTAATGTGGATGGAGATCAATTCCACTGTATTTCTCCTCTCCTTTCAGGGACTGGCTAAGCATAGTTACAGACAGGTTTGGAGACCTCAGAAAAAGCTGCCTTGTGGACTAAGCATCCATTCTCAGAGATTATAAGCTAAAAATGAAGAAGGAATTCACAGAAGGGTATTAGCATGTGGGTTCTTTTCTCAAGCCAGAAGACAGATGAGTTGTCAAGACTTCTTTCGTTCTTGGCTGCTTATATTCAGCTATCCCTCCTGGGCACAGGCCAATGACAAGTGCTCCTCACTGAGACTTCCATAGACTTGATTCCATATGATCATAAAGGATGCACAGAGTGAAACCTGCAGGAACTCCTGAAATTCTTTCTACCTCTCTAAAGTCAGAGAGCCCTCCTATCTCTTTCATCTCTGACAGAAGACTACAATCCTCAGTTTCAGAAACACCGTACCCCATCACAAACTTAAAATAGCAACAAGAAAACAATCAAAACCTTTACCTTCATATCTTGCTTTGAATTTTTTACCTAGTTTGGTGAAAATATAATGGAATTTTGAAATAATTACGTAAAGATTTTTACATTAAGAGGCATGTTTCAACAAGTTTGTAAAATATCATTAGAGTGTTTAAGTGTTTTAGAATAACACGCATCATTGTCTCCTAATTTTTGGTTTGTTTGGTTGGTTTTTGTTTGTTTTGATTTTGTTTGGTTTTACCTGTGTAGACACAAGGCCAGCAGCATAATCTGGTGTAGCATTTTCTACTACTGTTTCTTCTTTGGCTTGCTTTTCCACAACTTCTGTATCTGTTGCATAAAAACAGAAGTCAGTTCAAGGAAGTTTCTGAAATACTGAATTAAGTATGCTTTTTTAAACAAAGATATAAAAATGCATTTCTCAAAGTCTGCAAAAACATGCTTAAAGAGGTATATGCTGAAAGGTTGGTAGATACAGTAATCTTCATACACAGTTTTATAATCACCCTAATTATGAACTGAACCACAATGTATAACCATCAAGATACAGTTAACTGAGTAATTAGGCAGAACTGCCTAATTTTGTGATATTAGAAAGCGTCAAAACGCAAGTAAAAAATAAGTTGCAAAAATGATTTTGTTCTGAGATGGTACTCATTTTTTTTGGCTACAAATACAAAAAGGTTGTTGTCGGGCAAATATACTGCCTAGCTTACCTTCCTGATATGGTTAAGTAGAGCACTGCACTGTCACTTGACTTAAGAGCAGTATATCAGACATTATTCACTTAAGATCTCTCAGCCAGAATTTTGGAGAGCACTATAGATTTTTTTCAACATTATTTTCAACTAATTTACTTGGCCACACAGCCAGTAGAAATAACCATACCAAAATATCTCAGAACAATTCCAGTACTGAAGCCACTCACACCTATCTGTTGCCCAAAGCACAGCTGACTAGTTCAATCCTTTCATGTAACTGTGTCAAGTTATTACCTAGGCACATTGCAATATGATTAGGAGCATCAGGAGGGGAAAAAGTGAGAATCCTCCCTTAAAGCGTTTTTGGGTTGCGTTTTTTTGGTTGTTTTTTTTTCCCCACCCATTTTTGAAAGGTGAGCTGAAGATAAGTTTTAATAGATGAAGAACAAAATGGTACTACAAATCTAGATCCTATTTGCAGATATATTAATAGCCTTTGTATGTAGCATGCTATACCAACCTAATGTCTTTCTTCTTCTCTTTGCTTCACGGCCAGCACCTACCATATCCAGCTCAGAGATATCTAGAAGCTAAAAAGACAGACCATACAGAACTTAGTAACTATTGTTACATTTACATAGTTGATCTCTAAATATTGTCCTTAATTTTTTCTTTAATATATTGATACTTGATTCAAAACAGCATCAGAAATTCACTTTAGATCAGAGAGGAGAACTGAGCAGGAAAGCAAGAGACTAAGAAAGAGTGCACCTACCTTTACTCCTCTTTCTTTGCGCAAAGGTGTTCTTGAAGGAGGAATAGGAGTTCTGTTTCCAGAAGGACTAAACACACTAGGTGCTGAAGTACTCCTGAACGGAGCTTGTTTTGGTATTCCTTTGAGTGGTGCTTAGGGAAGATCAAAAAAAGCAACAATTGTAATATATGTTTAATTAGTCCCAAAAAACAATAATGAGGAGTTCTTTGGTTTTTCCTCTTCTTAATGCACACAACACCTCCCCTTTAACTTCAAATGTTTATAATGTGAAACTGTCTATAATACACTACATATCCCTCAAAGGTTAGATCAGGTTATACCCTTCAAACAAGGAGTAAGAGCCAATCCCTAGGCTAATGCTTGCAACCTCATTCTACATGAAGTAATCAAACAGGTGCACTGCTACCATAATACACTTTTCCTACATATATCGATGCTTTCCTTACTTACAACAAATACACTTTGAACACATAAAAGTGTACTGTGTATGAATGTTCTGAATCCAATTATTGCCAAAGTTGCTCTTTGAACTTTAAAGATATAATTACCTGGTAAAACTGTATTTAATCAGAGATTCTTAGCCAAGCTTCTGTAGGGCTAAGGGCTCATTATCTACTGGAAAGGTAAATTACTGCTTCACACAGGGGTTTGAAATTCTGGAGTTGCTGTTTGCACAAGGATGAGGATACAATTTGGGTCTATAATGCAAACAGAAAACCTGCTGTCTCAAAACTCAATAGCAACTGCTACATCTATAAGAAGCTGTTTTCCCCCCAACTTTATACTGTTACTCTTCTACCTCATGCTTAACGTAAGCGCTAAAGACAGCATTCTTTCATCAACTGCTAAAAAATTAGGGGGACACGTACATATCTATCAGGTCTTTCAGCCTCCTGACAATCTCACCATACCCTACAATCTAATGATAAACACAGAATTTTAGTTTGAGGTTAGATACTCTGTATCCCTCTATACCTTGTACTGAAAACATTTTTACCATAGGACAATCCCCTCTGACCAATGTGACTAAGCTTCAGCAGAATAAACCCCAGCTGGTCCCATAACTCATATTTCTAGAGACTATCCAGCTCTAAAGGCCAAGTCTAAAAACTAGCTTTACTAGTTCAACAGTTAAAAAGAATGCTGAGAACTAACGTTTAATTTCTGTACCGGGACAATTTTTAGTTCAAATTACAACTACACCTTTTGCATTTCCTGCATGAACTTGTGGCCAAACTTCGGTGCTCAAAACTTCAATAGCATCGACACAAAGTACTTCATAGCTTCTAGCCACCACACCAAGAAATCACTCAAGTTTTACACCTCAGCATCACATTGGTGGTCAGAAAAGTTATACCTGTGCAGCGATTTAAAGTATGTAGCTAATTTTGAACCCTCCTCTTGCTCCTAGTCAAAAACTTATTTGAAAAATTCAAGCATTTCAGAAACTTCAGCAAACAGTTGAAATCCATTAATGCAAAGTTGAAGAATGATTATACATCTTTGTCACGTCCACTAAATAGAAGTCACTGCACAGCCTCGGCTGCAGAGAGCACACTGTCCCCTTTCTCCACGTAGAATTATGCAAATACAAGATAGTTTCAGTCTACTTCACAGCATTTCAAAGAGCACAGCAGAATACTGTGATCCATTCTGCTCCCTTTTGGAGTAACATGGCTTAGTCAGGAGTTATTCCTGGAGTGATGCAAATTAAATTCTTACCAAAGTCTATAGAGGCATGATCTAGCTGCGCACATTTTAGAAGCATGGCAGATATACTTGCCATTTAAGAAAAACCCCACACTCTTGTTCCTTCTGACAACACGTCAGAAACATTTAAATATCAGGAGAGAGGGAGGCAGGAAGGGAGAAATCCTTCGCTTCAAAAAGAATTAAATTTTTGTAAAAACTAGATGGTAATTTTAGTCTCCATGAAGGCTATTTTATCAGATTTTCTTTCCAGGAAGTGATGAAAGTGAACCATACTTGTTGTATCTATCTTTTTGACCAGTCCCCTGCCTTTGGCATGGAAAGGCACTCCTGCAGTCTTCTTGAGCTGTTGTGCAGTTTCTGTTGCTAAAAAGAAAGAGGGCTTTAGTTACTACAGAATCTGTGCTGAAAAAAATGCAACACATTGCTTCTTATATAAAATGTTATTAACTAATACATAAAAACACTGGAATAGCAACAAAGGAAGAATTATATTTTAATCAAAACCGAGGTCATTTACATGACGTAAACACAGTACTTGGAGAAAATGCAAAACTGATATGACTATGCAACTGACAAGATGGTTTAAGCTAAAAGACATTATCAGAGTAGGCAATTTACTTGACAGAGATTGAAATAATTAAAGAAAGTTCTATATACCACCATAAGAAGTTATAAATCTTGTATTTAACCAGACCAACTACTCAAGTCACATGCAAGAAAGAAACAAGCTGCTGCAACAGAACAGCAGGCACAGTAAACTATTTTAAGATCGCTTAATTCAAGCAGCTATCAATACATACATGTACTCATATGTTGCCTTTTACTAGCAAAAACCCTCTTGGCTTTCACACCCTATATAGCCATACTGAGTGAAAGAAAGCATTAATTAGCAGCTCTTGCTCCCTGTTGCAAAAACATACCGCAAAATAAAACCTGGGTCTCATTTCAGTTGTTTCAGGAGCTTTAACAAAAGCTGTCCCTCACAAGTCTTCATAACTGACTGTTAAATATACCCATGAGAGAATATATCTGTGCTTTAAAAAGCTACAGGTTTTTGTATGCCTTGAAACCTGAACAGCATTTAAATTAAGATTGGCATTTCAATGTAATCATGGATGGAATGACTTGCACCTGCTCCTCCACACGTATTAGTCTATCAAAGAAAAAAAAATCAGCCAGTAAAGCTCTTATAGCAGAAAACGTTAATGTTTATCCCCGTACTGGAGAATAAGACTGAACATAAATGTTCCTTTCATCATTTAATTTGTTACTCAATCTTATCAACTAGCTGTAATACTACTTACACTTTTGCAAGAGTTCAGCTCTGAGAGTGGCACTTTTAGGTTTCCTTTTCAGCTGGAAGTGTTTCACTGGGGGAGTAAGTGGCCCAGCTAGTGTTGTCAAAGCATTTTTGTTTAAGTATTGGCATTCCAACGGCAACATAGCTGAAGTTTCACATTCACTTACTGCGTAAAGAGTTAACACAGTACACATGGGTATTAGCACCTCTTTGATAGCTGATTACAAAACATCTTACAACTAGACTGTACAGGTGTTTCTGAATTTTAGATTACTTGTTTAAACACCAAGAGTAATTTAGTTCTAATTATTACACAGTATGTAACCAGTTATTAGGATGTTTGGTTTTTATGTTAGCTTCATAAGAGCTTCCATGTTAATTATACCTAGTCAAATTATAGGAATCTTAAATATGCTACTATTGTCAGAGTAAAAGAATATAAGAGACTGAATTCTCAGATTCCTTAAAAATTACACATAAAAAAGAAACTATTAAACGAAAGTCCAAACCAAAAGTGTGAACAGACAAATGATCGTTTGTTCACGGTAAGAAAACAAAATGCTTCCATCTCCAAATCATTTCATTATTGGTCTGCTGCAATACTAACTCCAAGACCATATCTGTTCGTTGACGCCCGAGGGCTTTTTCTAGGCAACGTGCTAAAATCAAATCCACTGAAGTAGGAGTAGTTTTGCATCACCATTTACTACATTGTTTGAAGCAGCAACTGTACAAGTGACTGAGCCAATATTTTCAGCTGCTAGGCAATCTGTAGTTAGACATAGCAGCATAACTCTTCTTGTGATCAGTCACCCCCACAGCACCTATCATTTGTTGCCTAGAGGAGGACTTCCAGCAGAGATGCACCCCACCTGTCCAATGCAACAGTGGTGCTTCCACACAAGCACTGCAGAAACAGAGCCCTACTGTCTTTGGTACTACAACATAAGAGACAGAGCAATATCTGAAAAACCTCAACTTACTAAGCTGCACTAAGTCAGTTATTACCTATCAGTGCACATACAGCCTGTCTATGATACTAATGAATCCACCTTGAGTGTTGCCCTTCACAAACACTCATGGTAACACCCGACATGTAAGTTCTGATGATGTGTGAAAAGATAATTTAAGAAGTTACCATTCCTCAAATATCAGGTTCCCAGTCCAGTAACATGCCAGGTCATGAACTGTGGCAAGTTCATGAGAGAGAAGACATACTGCTCTTCAACAAGAGACAAGACATACTGCTTGTCCTGATACCAATACTGTTAAGATAGCAAGACTGTCTGTGAAATGACAGGTTATTTCTGAAAAAAAGGTATCATATTTCTGTAATTTTCACCAACAGAAAAGGCTTACCTTTTTCTCTAAGCTCTCCTAAAATATCTTGAACATTGGGATTCTGTTCTTCAAGATCAAGGTTAAGGGAGCCAGTATCTGGAAAGGATTTTAAAATATCAGCTACCATTAAGACCCAGGGGTCTGAATCCAAGGTAGCGAGCTGGATAATTTCAGTCAGTGCCCCTTTCATCTACCAAAAAAAGAAAAAGAAAATCAGCCAATTGGAAACAATTTTAAACAGCTTATAGTTGGATTTTTTTTTTAATTTTAAAAAGACACTAGCATAAACATGCACAATGTTTTACTACTGGGGAAGGGAAGAGGGAGACTGCTTCAACATAGTTATATATTAACACTAGAACTAAGTAAAGAATGAACCAAGATAATCTTTTTATATTGCTTTTGGTCAATCTAACCCAAGTTTGTTTGAGCTTTTGGCAGCTTGAAGCTTTATTTAGCCCTGAACATTTTTACTAAAAGCAATAGGCCACATTCTTACATTACTCTCTCCTTACATTCTACACATATAACCCAGTGTACCTAAACCTTATATTCAGTGATAAGAATATGCAACTAGAATACAACAAGTTATTTAGAACAGGCATCTAAACGAAGATGTGCCCCTTTCTGGGCTACAGAATAATTAAGCAGACAGACCGTATCTGCATCATATGAACATAAACCAAGTCCTCAAAACTTTACTTAAGCTTAGGCCAAAATAACGTGTTTCATGCTAATCAAAACTGTATTGTTTGACAAAAACTATGTACTACAGAAGTAGACCCAGCCCTCTAATATGCCACAAGTAACAAAATTTTCTATCTACCCGAAGTTTCTATAGTCAGAAAAAAGTTATTTTTCTTTAAGCCCCTATCTTGAAAAAGGGGAAATAATGCATAAGATTCATTAAAAAAATTTCACAGTCACAGTATTTTTTTTTTAAATTACTGATCAACATGTCTGTTGGCACTATGAAATGAAATTAAAAAAAATCAAGGTGACCGCAGTCAGGGGTTTACACAGCAAATCTCTTAAATTAGTTGTTTTACTTCATTCACAGGTAAGTTTACACCCCCCCCCAAATAAAGACTGAACGCTTGCTTTTTTTCCTAAGTAAACTTTCATGTAAGCATTAAAGCATTAACTTCACAGAACTAAGATGTTTGAGATGTACTGTGCGTCTATCAAGTCACAAAACATAACAGTAAAGTTACGTATTTAGACATACTCTATGGTATTAACATTGAAGAATTTACAAGCACGTATAAGGAAATACTTGAATTTTCTTTTTTTACAACCTATTGTGGCACATACAGCTTAGTTATAGTCTATATGCTTCCAAACACAAGGAGACAAGCAAGAGATTCATCTTCACTTTTATGCTGTATTTTTTTTTCCTTTATTTAGAACCAGCCTTTTCTTATATGAAAAAGTTTAATAAAATAAGCTTACTCTACTCATGCAACTCTAAGAAATAAAAGTCAAATTTCTGCTCTCCATTTCTTCCCTCAAGCACTTTTAAAGCTCAGAGGCAGACAAACATTGACATTTCTCAATTCCTTTCACCCACGCAATGTTACTGCCCTCTCACTTTAGAAAGGTTTACAAGTGCACTATAGGGGCAGTTTGTCCTTTACCCCTTGCATGTTCTAGCACTCATAGTAATGTGCTTGCAAAACAAACCAGGCAGTTTCATCTGACCCAAAACTAGCATCTCTCTATAGCTTTAAGCTTGATCAGCCCCTTGCTGTGACTGACTACAGTCGCACAAACGCTAGAACCATGAAGAGCAGAGCAGAAAGGAGACTCTACAACAGTCAGTTACATCTTCAGCAGCACTATCGATTTGCTTGGGATTAAACTGACCATGTAACCAGACTACACAGTTTAATGTGTTGTCAAATTTAACCAACACTTATCCAAGGGAGAGAATCAATTTCTAAGGTTCTACTCTTTGTTGCTCATTTCCTTCTCAGTAAACATAAAAAACCCACCTAGACTCCATACAGGCTTGTCAATCTCTCTATTCTAACCCTAAACCACCGATCAGAAGTCACTTTTTACTACAGCGAATGAGGACGAGTGTGAATACTATTGAAACAAAGTCCGTTATTCTCCTAGCTATCCTACCCTATCCTATAGGAATTACAGTACTGATTTACACAAAATATCTGAAAATTTAAAACATGCCATGAGAGCTGATGAAGCTATGGTTTATTTATAGCTCTTTTACGAGCTTTTATCTGGACACTCCTAATGCAGGTAAGGGTATAGAATGTAATTTCCTCCATCAAAGCAAACTCAGGCAACAGTTGGAAGAAAGACGTTTCTTGTATCCTCCCAATTTACCCTTCATTTCTGCTCCACAAAACTCCTATTTGTACCAAAATTTCACAGAGTTACATGCCTATACTACGTATGTTCCTATGGACCTCTTGTCTGGGCACGTTGCAGCCACACTGCTCTCAGGGCAGCTAAAGTTCGGGCAACCTACAACCCACCGCTTCACCTGACTTTGGTTCCTTCAAGAAAGGAGCCCAGAAACAACTTGTTCACCTAGCACTGGGCAAATAACATTATGACAAGGCCTCATGGCAGAAAGAACATGGTGAAAGAACAGCCACTGTCACACACAGGGAAGCAAAGCCCACTAATGTGTAGTGTGAGCTAACCAGAGACCTTGCCTGAATATGAGTTTGCATTTAACAAGCCTGGATTAGAGTTTTGACTCAGGTTTGCCTTCAAATGACAATTTAAATACACGTGCCTAGTTCACTGTTGAACTGGCAGCTGAAAAAAACAACACAACTTCATTTGTGGTTTGAGAATGCAAGAAATGCAACTCAAAATAACAGAGAATCCTACGTACAGTTTTTCTGTTACTTTACAGAGCACAGCCATAATTCCAAACTCTTAACTGTACAAGAGTGCAATGCTGGGTTAGTAAGAGTACCCTCAGTTCCAACCAGCGCCTTGTTAAGCATGAATGTCAAGATCTGATGCAACATACATGTTCTGGCGTTTCTCTCATCTAAAACTCAAGGATCTTAAGTGTTTTTCTCAGCCTGCTGGCACAAAAAAAAAAGCCTCGGGCAAAACTAGAAACACCTAACAAGAAAGGATCAGGCAGGATGGAAAAAGTCTGGGAACAAAGGGAGATTAACAATGGCTGTGCAGGAACAATACACAAACAGCACCGTGGGAAGGGGTAAAAAAGGAAATGTTACTAGAAACATAGGAAGTGATAGCTCCAAGATGACTTCTTGCAAAGTCGTCCCATTCATCTGCTTTACACTGTGCCTAAATTATCTAAAGATGTAGTCACATATATTAATTTCATCAACAGTTGGCTAATAAACCCAGTCAAGCTTTAATCTTTATGGGGCCATAGATAGAGTTGCTATTTAATAGGTATCTGTATTATTATACAGCATTTTCATTAAGCTAAAAGCATTGGATTGAAAGTACAGTATTAATATTTACATGATACAAAACCAGGATGGATCGAGTATCACTATTGTATATGTTTTGCATTTTAATCATGAAAAAAAAGTAGAAGTGGCCAAGAGTAATATTAGATTAAAATATACCACATTACATCACCAAAAAATTAAGAACACTAAACACAGCCTGCCTATTCTGAATACAGAAGGAAAGGCAAGTGTCATGTGCCTTCTTACTCCTTTGCACTAGTACTCCACAATTCCCACTTGCATGAACAGAGGGCTACCAATTCACATAAGCAAGCAAGAAGAGTCTTGCTTTTGCTGTCTCGCAGTTACAGTAATAAAAGGGCAGACCACTGCCAGGATAGGGATCTTCCTCTCAAGATAATTCAGAGAACACAGAAGCACACAGTCCTCATTCCAGACTTGGTCATAACATTACAGTCTAACCCCGAACAAATAAATTAAACGTTGGCACAAAAAGAAAACTTGCACTTGCCACTCTGAATCAGCTTAATAAGAATATAATATACAAAATAAACAGAAGTAACTGTGTAACTGTTCTGCCAAATTCACAACTGAAACTCTGGTCAGCACTACACTGAGCTTTAGGCATCATTTCAAATAAGCATGATTACCTAGAAAAAAATTTATCAGATGAAAAGCTAGGGGGCAGGGAGACTCAAGAGTTAGCAAGTTCTGCCCAGAGAACTACAGCGGGAAAGGATATTTTTGATAACTGCCTACAAAATACACTTAACTTAAAATGAAAATGGGAGCCAATTATTCTTATTAGTCAGCAGGAAAGCAGTAATGAGGTTCACAGCATGATAAAAAATTAGGTTTATTACCTATCCCGCAGGAGTATTACAAGGATTAAGTAACTTATATCTACACAATATTTGAAGTGTTGAATGAAAATATTATGAAAATTGAAGGATATTACATTTGAGAAAAAAAAAACCACTTAAGTAAAGGACTGAGCTTTCAAGAGAGCTCATTGAAGATTCACTTGTCTAGACTGAAGCTTTCACAGAGATTTAGAAAGGACAAGCAGCCAATTAAACCCCTTCTAAACCAAATACCACCACACTTTCCTTGATTCCCACATAACTTTTTACTCAGATGTCTGCTCCCAAATGGTTTCCATGTTATACTATGCCTCAGTGAAAATGGTACTATATAGAAAATGGCGGGGGGGGGGGGGCGGATTTTAATAAAAAAATGGGGGGGGGGGGGGGAAGATTTTGAAGAGAAAATAAGTCCAATCTGTTATCTAACATGTTACATACAAAACCAGTAACATACCCGGATTCAACTATCGAGATTCCCAAAGCTTTACAAAGCTGAGTCAATGTATTTTCCAATACTATTAAGTTTCCAAATGCCAGCTTCAGTGCTTCTCTCACATGATCGATACAGATTGGCACATGGCATAGAAAACACACATATGACTTTCCAAGGAGTCTAATGAAGCATTTTCACAGTTAAGTTTAATCATTTTCAGATATGGGAGTGATTTCCAAATGACAAATTCCACTTCCAGGCAGCTAGAAGTATCCTATACTGGTGTATTTCTGCTAGCAAAAAGACACCACGTTCAGCACTCCCCAATACACTGAGCAGAGAATACTCCAGAGAAGTACACAGCACAGCGCACATACCCAGAACATACATGTATGTGTTCAGTGTATCACATGTAAGATACCCAGTGCCAGTTAAAAATATCAAAAATCTTGAGGGTAAGTCAAGTAACAAATCTTCACAAATACAATGTATTTTAGCAAACTCACCACAAATGATGAGTATCTGATAAGACAACACCCCTTTCTGTCAGCAGTCTGGTTACATCAGCTACTTTTACCATTTATAGACAGAAGTCTGTAATGATAACAGCAGACCTACTAGCAATGTTAAGGGTTTCTGCCTCATGAGTTCTTAATTTTTAAGAATTTTTAAGCCCTTCCTCTCAGTTTTAAAAAAAAAACAAAAAACAACAAACCAACCCCCCCCCACATCCCTAAAATAATTAAGATGTTACAGATAACTTCACAAAGGACTGAAAATATGCTAAATCCCTAGATCTCAATCAAGTGTGCTCTGTTTACAATGAAAGACTAAATTTATGATTGAATTCACAAATCCTACCAAAGAAGTGAAAAATCCCACAATATTTTTTGTTACAGCAGTAACAAGATATCTGGAACACAACCGATCGCTTTAACAGTACACTAAAAGGCCCAGCAACTGACTTGCTCTTCTTTACATACACTTTATCTCCACAGCTAACAAAAGCACAGATTAAGCAAAGTTGCTGGCTACCATCTTCCTCAGAATTAGTTTAAGAAGTTCTTTCACCCATCCAGTGAACATTCTTGCAGCATTTCAACAAATTATTTCAGTTTGCTAGAATGCTGGTCCCTCAGCATGAATGTTATTTATGAAGGTCCCCAAACTTTTTTTAAGCTCTTTTCGATCTAAAAACATCACTAATTTGTTAGCTTTTTTCTAAACATTGCAATACTTATTTCTTCCAGACTACTTAGATTTTTCACACTACTTCAGAAGAATTTTGCATACTCAGAGTTCACATGAGCTTATGCATAGCTCCCCATCCCCCTTTCTGGCCTTGGTTATTTTGTTTGTCCAAAACACAACCACATTTGTCACACACAAGGAAGAAAGCTTGTGCACTGAACAAGCACTAAACATGAATAAAATGTTTTAAGAATTAGAGTAAACATGCTGAACAGGAATTTATTTTTTAAAGTGACACCAATTACATGTAACAGTGAACAATCATACAGATGCGTGTGGCAAGACAGACACTGAAATACACTAAATTACTGCTTAAATGTGATGCTTATGCATTGTCAGCTTAGAAGTACACAAAAGCTGAGTATACAATAATGAAAGTTAGATACCGTCTCCCCACACCCTGCCTAGTATATGTGTATATATAAATAAAGCCTAAGCAGCAACTGTATCCTAGCCAAGAAAGAGACTGGTGCAAACACAGCTAAGAGTACTCTACACAAAAAGGTGAGGATTAACTACAGACCACCTCTATGATTGTTACCAGGAACCAATAACATACATAGTGGAAGTAGGAGAGAAATTCCTCAAACCTGGCTGAAGAAACATAAATGTTTCCCAATCATTCTCCAACTATTGCCCCAAACACCAGTAGCTGCCTACTGGTAAGAATAAGCCAGCTGCAGATGAGGTACAATCCAGGGCCAAGTGAATAAGCTTGCAGAGCCAGCTCAAGCTCGAGCCAGCCAGCTTATTAGCTGGGGTGGGACAGTAAAGGAGAGCACCAGCTGTTCCCAGAAAGGTAAACAGAAGCAAAAAATAAGCATTGCAATTTTCCTCAAGCCAGACCTGGCTGCAAGAAGGTGGGGAAAAGCACTGCTCAGCACAGACCCCAGATGTTCCATTCCCAAAGTTTCAGCACTTGCTGCTGTCCTTCCTAAAGCTGAGATGTTCGACTTAGGCTTCCTTCACTCTCCTTTCTTAATACTGGCAGCTGTGCAGGTGTCCCAACACACACGACTGTTCCTAAACGATCCTGCCTCTCTGTCCTAATCCTAGAACAACCACTGCCTCAGAAAAGCCCTCTTCCCCAGAGGCACCCAAACTGTATCAAAACACAGCCCTGCAACTACGAGTCCATGCGGAGGCGCAATACGGGTTTTCAGGAGAAAACTGCTTTTAAAAGACCAGTGCCAACCAGAAATTCCCCGAAGAGCAGGAAGAAGAGAAGCAGCAGCAAAGCTTCCACTCCACTCACTCCCTTATCATGGGGAATCTGAGAGCTTTTTCTCACACCAAGGACCGAGTCCTCCGAGCTGGGCCTCAACGGACCGCTCTACCAGCCTAGAGCTTCTCCCTCCCTCTCCCCGTTCAAGAAAGGCTGCAAGGGAGAACC
>NW_009622704.1:0-23235 GCF_000690535.1 Cariama cristata
TGGATGGAGTTGCCCTCACCGCCGCCACCTGCAGAGACCGTGACCTGCCAGCCGGCAGGGTGTACAACTTGCTGCCATGAAGAGCCCGGACCCAGCTAAACACCGGCAGTCCTTCTAGACAGCCTACTGTTAACCTCTGCCAGCTACAAGGAAGCAATCCAGAAAGCAGCAAGAAGTTTAATTACTGCCTAAACGGATGCAGAATGAGGGTTGGGTACACATTTGTGTTACCTGCAGAGGTGGGAGGGAAAACTCAGGGCAAGGGTCAGCCTTATGGAGTCAGACACCCTTATCGGTGCCGCTGCACGGCCCTTGAAGGCCAAAGGAGAAGCCCCGCTGGAAGAGCGAAAAAAAAACAACAACCAGCGCCCACCGTAGTGCTGTTTGTCTTCAGAGGGTGCCTGAGCGCTGAGTCACTGTTGCCTCGTAAGTGATATGTATTTTATGGAGGGAGTGGGGATCAGTAAGGTGATGGTGCATTCGTGGATGGATGTAGCTGTATTTTTTGCTGCAATCTCTTTGCCAGGGGAGGGAAAGCAAGTGATGTATGAGAACATGGGACTGCTTATTAACAGCCATGATTTCCTTAGTATCAGGTACAAAATAGCATCCTAGAGCACCTACAAACCAGACAATCAAATGTCAGGGAGAAAAACAGACTCTCCCAGGCTACTTCAACAGTCAGGTAATAAATACATCTGAAATCAGCTGCTTGCATGGTCATCTTTTTTTCCTCTGTGTTCCACTTGACAAACACACCTGTCTTTAAAGACTGCCTCCAAAAAACAGCTACAGTGCTGAACTCTGATTCTACATTACATGAGGTGCACTGACACATGCTCGCTAGAGATTAACGGGAGAGAATTTGGTACTGCCAAGACTGCAGATGTTTGAACATCAGCTACCTGCTGCCCACGGAAACTCTGCTAATAAACCATCCCTTGTAAATAAGCAGTATTTCTGTGTGCAGAAAGTACGTGGTATTTCATGAAAAGCAGGTCAGGTTTGAGTATGTGAAACAATGGTGGTCTACCTGAAGGAAGATAAGCTTCCCATTTATCCTTTTTATAAGCCAAGGTTGGGTTTGGGTTCCACTCAGAATGGCACAACTCTTTCTCTAGAAAGGGTAAAACAATCCCTATTTGGCTCCAAATGCCGAAGTAGGATCACAGTCTGGTACATAAATGCCATGGAGTTTCTTAGCCTTGACATGCACAGCTGCTTTTGCATGCTATGGCTTGCATGCATATCCTCTGACTATGCCACAAGGGTAATTTTTTGGGGGGTTTCATGAGATGGCCTTTCATGGCTCTTTCCTTCCCACATGTGGAAGAGTTTCTGCAACAGGAAGAAATGCAAAACTTTGGTACTATGTTCACTGTTTGTGAGTGGTACCTGTTTCACCTAGAATGACTAGGAAAAAAAAAAAATGCTTTTACAAGGAGTGGAATGTATAAGGGGACATATGTTATCCAGATCTGCTAACTTTTGATTTCTGAAAAATGTTCCAACATCAAAATAGTAGTTGCTGATAACATTTTAAGGTCTGTTTCAACCACTGTAGCACAAATTTCCTTTCTCATTTTGATTAAGGTGCCTAAGTCCTGCTATGATATAGTTTCACACTTGGTACAGTAAGTAAAGATTCTTCTGTACAATCTGCTTTGCTATGATATAGTTTCATACTTGGTACGGTAAGTAAAGATTCTTCTGTACAATCTGCTTGGGAAAATGTTTTAATAACAAGGCATATTTTTAAAAGGAGCTCATGGACCAGAGGCAAGAAGAGTTCTGTAAGCAAACAGCAAGCTGTTCTTACAAGACTTTAAACACCCACAGATCTACTACACAAAAGATCCAACTAGTTGAATAAAATCTGAATTTTCACAGTGCTTAGCTAAATAACCATAGCAGCCATTTGTTACATACCACTATTTGTATACTCAAAAGGATGGATATTTTGGTTCTGCGTAGTCTGCATAATATAGGAGAACAATTTCAGATTTTGTTTTTAATATCAGAATCAAAGCAGCATGAGGCAATGGAAGGTCTAAGAGGCTAATTGATTAATATGCATACTTTATTACATTGAGTAAGGTTTGCAATAACTAATGATCTCTTGATCCATCAGAAAATACATATTTGGAACCTAACACAAGAGGGATTCATTCTACAAGTAAGCATAATTTGTTTGAGCTATTGGGACAACGTGCTGCCTTAAGTCAGTCAAGCTCCCACTAGTGACATTGTGATTCCACTGTACAAGGAGCCAGGCCATGATGTTTTCCTCCCCTGTGAAATGTATTGCATTGGCAGCAAAATTCATTGTATCTTCCAACTTTAAGGAAAAATTATTCCCATTTTGTTACTTCCTCTCATCATGATCTGAAAGAATTAGTGGAAATGAAGATTATCATAAATATTTTATTTGATATAGATAGATTATAAAAGCCTGCTTTGTGGTCTGAGTACAGTTAACTGTTCATTTAAGTAGTTCTTCTCCTTCATTGTTGCAAGTTCACATGATGAATTTTGTATTTTGATCACTTGTTCAGGTAAGGAATAATTAAGCCAGTTCTGAGACTTAGAATCAAAGAAAAAAAAAATCCCCAAAACTTAACACTCACTAAGGCCCAATTCTGTACTAACATGCACAGAACTGCCATAAATTTTGATGCAAGTTCCTTTTTAGAAAAGTCTACAGATCCCTACGTACCTGACTGGTTCTTCAGATAAATGCGAAGAGCAGAAAGAGTTTCTTGCCAATGATACCTAGTGGATTGAGACCTCAATGTCTGAAAAATGCTATTAAGAAATAAATTGCTATGTAATAAATATTTGGGAGAAAAAAAATTATAAATCAATCTAGAATATATTGTAGGAATCAACCATATCCAGAACTTTCAGTGTTGAGCAGGGTAATCACTCTTTCTTGAGAATGTGCTTCTTCATAAAACAGATAATTAAAAGTTTTATACATGTAAGCCTGAAGAACAGTATTTTATTTCTAGTTTCTAGGAATTTACACAACTTGGTTCTAGTTTATATCCAGCATTATATCTAGAACTAGCCGAGGCTAGAATTAGGAGCAAATACAAGTCAGTATTATCTACAATATTTATTTTAAAAAATCCTAAATAACAATAGAAATATCAGGCTTAACATAACTTGAGTTTCTTTTTTTTTCCACTTTCTTTGCTGTACCTTAAAATTTAAGATTGTTACTCTAGTTCTTATTAACATTAATCACTTCATGAATAATTGAGTGAATGACAAGCAAATAATTAAGGTGTTTATGGGCAGTCTGAAAGCCCATTGTATTTTACTATTCTGTTTCCTTATGTTACATGTGCTTTTTACACAAATAAAAAAAGCAAGCCAAGTTTAAGACATTGTACTGTTCTTCCCACAGAAATAAAAATCTAGCCATGTATTTCTACTAAATGAGAACTTCGAGTATGAACTTACAAAAGCACAGCCAAAGAACCACATTTTGTATTTAAGTTGGAACAAAAAGCAGTTTTCAGATCCCTCCTTCTCTGTCAGAAACCATCTGTAGAGTTGTAACTCCTACTCACCTGAGTATTTCTTTTGCGTTTGAATAATCCACCCTCCCAGCAAGGACACTCATTTAGTCCTCTTGATCACCCCAGCTACCTATTCTCACAACATTTATGCTAAAATAGCATTTTAAGTCTTTATCCCTCTGACAGACTTTCTCAAAACTGAATAAGAGATTCAAAGCTATCAGAAAGACCCTGACAAAGACAACACAAATGCTACTGCTTCTCCTTTCAGAAGACCCCCCTCTAACAGCTTAAACAAAAACAGTAACCTGTTTACCACACCACATACACTTCTTCAAGCTGTATCAGCCTCCAGTGGAGGATTTTATAAGATAAAACCTAACTTAATTGGTTAAGTCAGCTGGACACGTTCTGGCTAATGGTGAGAGCCACCTGGATAACATTATCTATCCAGTCACATCCTGAGGGAAAGGCAGGGTATATATGGTGTTCATGGGAGACTGATAAGTGGTTTGTAACTCCTGCTAGAAATTTACTGAAAGGTGAGTGTTGTTGTGATCTCTTGCATGTTAATTTATGCATAATCTTTTTTTGTTTATGGGGAAGTCTGAGGAGAGGCTAGGGTGGACTTAGGGGAGCCCAGAGTGAGGAGTGTGTGGAGGTGCTAGGCAGATGGAACTGTTTACCCATGTTACTGTGGTAACGGTGGATCCACTGTGATATCTCCCTGTGACCTCACTGATCGGGAGGTTGCTTCCCTGGCTGTGTTTAGGGGTGACAGCCTGTTGCTAAGAGTTAACCGGAACAGCCTCATTGCTGAGTGCAGCTCCAGTGGTGCAGAGGAGGGCCTGAGGAGGTCCTTCAGGCACGAAAAAGTTTTGGCGGGAGCACTTGTCCCAGAGGAACCCCTTCTACAAACAGGGCTTTGGTGGTGGGTGAGTTACTTGTATCCTGTAACCAAACAAGAATTTGAGACTTCTAACTTTCTGCTTTCCACCTTTTCACCCTTAAAATGTTGACTGCTTCTCTCAACAAGGTCAGAGAAATTTGAGACTTTCAACTTTCTGCTTTCCACCTTTTTACCCTTAAAGTGTTGACTGCTTCTCTCAACAAGGTCAGAGATTTCTCCTGAAATGGATTCCCAAATCTTAGGTACTACTTTTTTCCTTTCAGGAAAAAGGGGGGAAGGTAAGAAAGTGAACTGGCCAATAATTTCTTAATATTTTGAAATGAGAGGCTGGTATGACAAATGGGCAAGCCACACACTAGCAAGGTTAGTGGGGTAGACACAGCAAAACCCCGTCCTGTTGCATCTTTGGGGTGGAAGAGGCAGCTGAATTTAAAAAAGAGCATGGAGCCTGAGGAAGCAGCATGCCTGTGAAGCTGTTAGTCAGGACAAACCCATCAGTGTACGCACGCCATTTTGCTACGCCATTTTGCTGCGCCTTCGTCCTTGTTCGCTTGCATTTGATTTCCTACGTTGCCTGGAAGAGGGAAACTTTGCTTTCTCTGGGGCTAGGCTGCTGCCACAGAATTGCTGGATATCCAGATTGAAATCCTGGTGAGGGTGAGACATTGCTGAGCCCAGAGAGAACTGCTGTGAAGGCAGTGTGTAACCAGCTCCTCAGGGAACGCTCCTCCACTGCCCACTCTGAGGGAAACAGGCTTATAGGTACTGTATGGCACAATTAGGCATTTAAAAACATACAACCCAAGACACAGATACCAGTCACCTGATTTTTCAAGACAATATGTACTTACATTTGTTTATTATGTTAGACTAACATCTCTTGTGTAGAACTACATGGCTTATTAGAGGCATTCATTTACACACGAAGGTGAAGGAAAAGACAGAATTAGAGGCCTGAGAAGGTAGTCAGGATCAACAGCTGTCTCTCTTGTTGAAGGCCTGTTCTTAAATCCTATTATTTGACAAGAACATGACCTTTTTGATATTCCCCACAGCAAAATTGTTAGAAATTGGAGTCAGGACTTAAAAGAACATCTTGGTTTTTTCTACATTATGCTAAAGTGTTGGACCGTTACAATGAGCCTCCTTTCTTCACTGTTAGACCAATATTATTTTTACTGCAATAGCAGATAACCAACAAGTGTATCTATCAAAAATAGTGTTATAGAAATAAATTACTTTCATGGTACATTGCACTTTATAAATGACATTTCAAGTACTTCAATGACTTCTTTTTTCTCAAGTGATTTTTTTTAGCTTTCTTGTAGGTGGAAATAAAGTAGAAGCATTCTTTCAGTAGGAATGAAATCCTGTAAAAAGATGGTGTTGGGTATAGACAAGCCTGATTTTGTTCAGGGCTGCATTCCAGGCTAAGATGCACTATAGTTGATAGCATTTGTTATTTTTACTTAATTTCTGAAACATGCAATAGACTCATTTAAATAGTCTCAAGCAACAAATAGTTAAGATTTTTAAAATTTTTTTTATTTGTACAAATATAGATATTTAGTATTATGTCTGTCATTGTTTGCAATCATCTGGTTCTGTTCATTAATCAACACTGGAAACGAGAAATCTATAAATGCACTGGCATTAAGTATGCTTAAATAAGTATTATTATTTTTTCCCCAAAATGTTATGTTTGATGTCCTTCGTCACATCAAATGGACTCTGATTTTCTTGACTTAATTTCCCCATTGGAAAGTTTTGTGATGACTTGTTACATATGTAGTAAAGTCTGAGCCTAGATCACTGCAGGAAGAAGTCATTCCCTAGTTAATCAGGATTTATTTTAGGAAGGTGTAATCTCACAGTATCAATACTAATTGCATTATTAAGCAAAATGCTGTTGGAAAGAAGGTGTCTTCATATACAAGTAATAGAACTATTTTTATGTCTACAAATAGCCATGTCTCAACAACACAATTGCTGGAGCTAATTCACGGGAAGGCAAGTGGGAGAAATAACTCCACTGTTAGTAACCTACAGTTAGGCTAGTTTATGCTGATTATGAACTCACAGCTCAGTTTCTTCCTTAGCACCTAGAGTTACCTACTTTATTTGCAAGTTTTGTAAGCAGAGATTTGCATCTCCTGGGGTGTACTTTGTACTGACAGTTTCTCAGTATGGGCTCTTGTAAATCCATAAGGCTGTCCAATTAAATACTGTCACAGTATTTCCCCCTGCCTTTAAATCTGGGTGACAGTATCTTTTTTTTTTTCCTAACTTCTGTCTGTTAGAATACCCCCTTACCTGTCCCATCAACTTGTGCTTTTTAGCTAAGTCTTAGAACCCAAAACGCCTGCTTAAATTAACTATGCCTTGTGACATTAAAAAAAGTATTTTTTTTTTCCCTAGATTTTGGCTTTTCCTTAGAATGCCTTTTACTTTCTCAATGCTTAATTTTGTATGATCCACAGAGCAGGTAGTTGCCTTGACAAACAATCTGCTTTTAGTCCTTTGTCCCCACAAAGTGGGAGGAATGAGGACGATGTGGCATTCTGGAAAGCTGTGAGTTAATATATTGCCCTTTACCATGAAAAAGATTTTATTCATGTATTGTTAGGTGAAATGCATTATTTTGCATTTTTTTAAATATACAAATCTAATTAAACCTTTTTGAAAGCAAGACCGAGTATACGACAGCTTTCCTGGAAGGAGCTGCGCAGCTATGTGACTCTGTTTTGACAATGGAGCATGTGTCACGATAACTCTTTGTTCATTACTTTTCCTTTCTCCAGATAATTGTGCAACTAATTGAGGGGCGGAAGAAGTCTCAGAAGTTTTCAGAGGAGTTTTGACAGTTTTGCTCATGAGAAGAGTCCAGCAGAATGAGCACTGTGAGATCAGGCAAAAGATGATATGGAAAAGGATGCTGGAATTGTGAGTACAGGCTGAAGTGCTGCTTTAATTCTTTGGTGGAAAACTGGTAAGTCTTGGCCGTCCTTTATTCATTGGTCATGTGCCAGTAATTGACTTTGGAATAAGCAAAGTATGCTTAATGGTTATTTAAAGTACTAGTGAGATGCTTATGCCTTGTGGAGAGATGTGGTTCGTTCTTATGTACTATAGATGCCATAGCAGCTGACTTGATTTAGAGTGGCTGTGATGAGACAAATGCTAATTAACAGAAAGCACTGTTCATCATTGCTTCCAGTGAATCTACTGTGTTAGAAATAGTCAATGAAGACAGTTACAGGTGAATCAAGAAGGTGGACAGAAAGGATCATAAAACTTCAATCTTCATGGACACTGAGATAAATCTGTTTGAGCGTCAGAGGACTCTGTGCAAAGTGTGTGAGAGTGTAAGTTAACTTACAGGAATCTAACTAGCATTTAAGCTGGTCATTTTGCTTCTGCTAACGCTGGGGCCATGCTTATTCAGGACTTATCGTAGGTCATAAACAGGAACAGCCATAAGGTGTCAGAATTCCCCCACGTTCAAAGTAAATTGCCCAGAAAACTGTAGTTGTACAGTCAAGGGTGCACAAGTTGCAAGTCAAGTTGCTGAAAAGTCTTATGGTTGCCATAATATATATATGAATCCTTTAAGTAAATTTTAGTTTTAAAAAAGGTCTTTTCACACCAGCAATGGGGGACAGAAAATAAATGACAATGGATAACTTCTTGTTATATACAAAAGAAATGAGAATTTAACAAAGTAATTTCAGAGACTGCAAGATTCAGAGACAGATTGGGGGGAGGGGGGAGATCCAAAGGGATGTAAATCTGCACGTTATTCCCTGCTTTTTTTTTTTCATGTGCCATACTCTTGGAACCACATATATTGTACCTGAAACATGACCAGTGCCAATACAGGGATGGGAAAGAGAGGGGAGGTGTCTCCAGAGGTAGCAGCACTCTCTTCTCTGGATTTGCACTAGGGTAGCATCAACTCCATGTCTGGAATAACCCTGGATCATACCACAGAGTTTATGTACTGAATAGTGTTGCCTTTCTGAGGTTTGTGCTCTGGGAAGTGAAGTATGCTGTAACGTTTTTGTCTCATTTTTGTACATCGTCCTTACCAAGGCTGTGGTATTCTAAGTGTTCTCTATTTATATTAATTTGGGTTAGCATTCTCAGAGCTTGCACTGTATCTGTAGAAAAATCGTTGAAAATTATAATCTCTCTACAGAGTTGTATATTATAAATTCAAAATTCTAATAGAGGATAACGTTCGCTAAACATAAAAGAATAAATAATTAAGGAGGTATTTTTAATAAGAGTTTAAAATATCAATCCATTTTAAGAATTAAATGGATGCTTTTGTCTAAGGTGCACATATTAGAGACTATGTTTGTCAGCTCCTGATACCATAACTATTTCGACACACCCAATTTATGTGTCATTTGAGACAGCAAAACCAAATGCTTTCAAAATTATGGTGATCCAGTGTCAGCGGTATTGGGTTTATAAGCTCTTTGTAGGACTATGTTTTATAAGCTAATGAATATTAGAGATAGTAATAGCATTTGAAGTTGCAAAAGTGGCATTTTAATGAACACCATGGACTTAGGGGGAAAAAATTCTGATATTTAAAAGTTAAAAACCTGTTTAATAAATTTTCATAAAGTCTGAATACCTCATGATTTCCTAATTTAGAAAGCTGAAACTACTCTGGTACTTTATCCCGTATTAAATGTGTTAAGAACTGACTAAGAAGAGATGACAGAAGTAGGTGTCTGTGGGGAAACATGATCATCTGCCAAGACCAGCAGAGGATCTCTTTGAATATTTTCATTGTTGAACTGGAAATAATTGTAACATTTTTATGACAAATATTATGGATGTCAAAAATGGTTTGGTAAATGAAAAAGATAAAGCAGTCACATAGAATAATTGGACCATTTAGTGAGCTGTGGTAATACAAAATGTTTTCTTACTGTCCAGTGTAATTTTTTTTTTTTCTGGAGAAAAGAAAACTGGTTATGAGAAGAGGCTTTCTTTGGTTACAAGCTACTTTCTGAACAATACTTAAAAATTCAGCATGAATATTTGGTGTGACACTTTTGCATAGAAGACCCAAGTGATGCTAAATGTATAAGGAGGGGAGAACTTATTTGTAGCAGGGAGGGCATTTGATGTCAGTATTGGTGACATCCCAATTAAATAGTCAAATCACTGTAAAAGGATTTTGAAAAAGTGGGAAGAGTATCAAGGGGAGAGAGCAAACAGTCAAGGAACGGAGGAAGTGTGCCACTCTGAAGAGCACGTTTCCAACGGTGACAAAATTGCAGTTTATTTTTTTTTGTTTTAGAGTATAAAAATAAAGGGAACTGAATGCATTATTATAACTGAATACATAACTAAATGCGTTTTTATATCCTCTGTATAAATTTAAGAAGGAAATCCTGAGTACAAATGGAACTCTACTTTTAAAAAGGCTGGAAACTGGAGCTAAATTAGCCTGTATTTGTAACTAATTTGCAGCTGGGAAAAAACCCATAATGTTTATAGTAGAGATGCACTAAATTGTTTTCAAGTTAAATCTGAATATCATTTGGGAAATTATAAATTAGTTATATGTAAGTTATTTGGGTTTAAAATAGGAATAACATATAATAGCCTGTGATGTGAAGAAGGTTGTGCTAATTGATTTTTTTTTTTTTTTTTCCTTGCCGAAAGCTCAGAGAATCTCTTGTGGGCCTGGGAGCCAGACTTTCTGTCCTACAGATTGTCAGGCTCCTGGAATGAGCTCCAATATGAGAAGTTCAGCCAGAAACTCTGATCCATGATCAAGATAGTTACTTGGTTCCTTTATTACAAGAATCTGTGTTTCTGGCCCTCTTTTTGCAATAGTTCTTGCCATAGCAAGAAATTAGTCAAGACTTGTGCTGCTTTTAGCTATGCCTAAACGAGCTGTCACAAATCTGGAGAGCATCAATATGGAATTACTCAGGCAATTGTCTTTAGTTGCTATTGTTCAATTAAGTTTACTTGATTTTTTTTATGCTGCATTAACCCACTCTTGAGCTGTTGATGCCTATATTGGTGACATCCATATTAGATACCAAACTTCTAAAAGTGTTCAGAAAAAGTAACAAGAAATCATAAACATGTTTCAAAATTCTGGAGACTAATTTGTTAATTGGAATGCATAAAATGTAATGTATAATTATATGTATAATTAGTGTATACATACTTAGCTGCCAGTATAAATTAGTAATTGCCCATAGCAATTAGAATTGTGCTGTTCTCACATTGAGACCTGGGGCAGCCCCTATGTTTGAGCTTATTAGCAGTTATTAAAAATATAATAGGACATTCTTCCTCTACTTCGATTTATTTTCTTAGTCACTTGCAGCTCTTTTTAAATTTCTTTTAAAAGGATATGACAAAACAAATACTGAATAATTTTGTTGATTCTTCTGGCAAGATACTCGCAAGATGCTTACAACTAAGTAAGGAGTCTTAATTCTCCACTTTTCTGCACCTTCTGCACTCTCTAACCCTTGTGTGGTATAAATGCTAACTGGGAAAAAATGTGCAATTTTGTGATTTTACTTCTACCTTGTATGGCATAAGTGGCTCTCTAACATTTTTTCTTTTTAGAGCAGCAGAAATATTTCATACTGCATATGTAAAATGAAATTATTCAAAGTTTCTTTTTTGGCAAGTTTGTGGACTAAATTTCTGTTGGAAATTTCTGTGGAGCAAGATGCTATTGTATGTATAAGTTCAAAGTTTTATTGTCTTCCAAAAAAAAAAAAGTGAATCTCAACTGTATTAGAGTTCAGGCTGGCTTAAGAAATGTTATAAGTACTGTACTGGAGTCCGTGCTGTTTCTTACGAGGCTTCTGACATTCCTGTATTTTGACAGTGTTACAAATAATGATGTCTGTATAACTGACCTTAAAATGAAAAATGAAACAAATGTTTTGGGTTTTTCAAATCTTTGATGTAGTTCCATGAAGTTTGAGCTTGTTTTAATATCAGAAATGCTTCACCCGAGTCTAGTTATCAAGGAGAAAAAAAGACATAGTTTTGTTTTTATTCCACCTTTGGTAGAGGACACTTGATTCCCTCCATCTTCAGTAATGACTCTATCCGTACTGTAAAGGACAACGTGTTGTAGGTTAAGACAAACAGGCACTCCTGAAGATGGCACTAAACACCTTTTCTGTAAGTGGAAGAGAAATTTAGAGCTAGTGCAAGATGATACTACAGTTACTGTTTGCTTTATTCTGTCAGTGTAAGGATACCAGTAATAGAAAAATGAAAACTGAATTTGCAGATTCACATATGGGCATACTTTAAATATTTCTTGAAATACTGTGTGGAATCTTTCTCTGTCACTAAATATACAGTGACATGTATGACAGTCTTTCTCTGACTATATATGGTGTCCTCAGGTGCTCTACATTTATCTTGGTTATAATTAACTAGCTACAGGAGTAGGAAGGCTAAGGAATAGTAATAGCAACAAAATGACTACATCTGACAAAATCTTAGCGTGGAACCACTCTTTCTTCGGTGAGACCCGTTTTTGAGACAGTATCAATTGATCTGCCAGTGCTTTACAACAGAAGGCAGCTTAGATATCCCTATTCTACAAATAGGTACTTACTGTACCGAAAGGTGAAGTAACTTGTGCATTGTTGGATGGATGAGCATGCAATCAAGAAAACCAAAACTAAACACAGTGCCAACAAAAGATGTTTTGTCTCATAATCTAATGTAGTATTGACTATGCCATCACGCATAAAATGTGCTTTATTTTGAAGCACTTGTGAGAACCAGCATATTTGAGAGCATGAATTAGAGTAACTGGTTACCCAGTAACCACCTTTTGAGGCAAATTGCATTCTGTCTCTTCTATCACTTAGTATCATAAGAACATTAATTTTCAAGCAGTAACCTTTTAAACTGACTCTTCTTTCATCTCAACATTAGAATAATAAAATAAATAGATCTAAAATTGGTCCTATTCAAATAGTTGTAAAGTGCAGTGGACTTATCAGTGGCTGACGGTAAATTTATTCCAATAGAGAGGCCATTTTACATAGTGTTATATAAAATGAGATCAAGGGCATATCCCTATTTCCCTTTTTTCCTGGATTTACATGGAATTAAGTAAAACAGGCAACAATAAAGCACGAGTTAGCTCTGAAATTAGCTCTGAAGATGCTCCAAATGAATGAGGATCCATCCCTTTTTCGCTTAATACAGAAAACCAAAATGAGGTTAGTAGAGGAGTGAAGAGGAATGAAGAGATTCAGAGGAAGCTGGTGCCAGAAAGAGAAAAGCATGAGGTTTGGTTTAGTCTTTTGCTGTCAGGGGTTTTGTTTAGTTCCAGGATGAACCATGGCCAATTCAAACTGACTGTGAGAGGGAGTTCAAAAGACTGTTGCTGCAGGAGAATGACTGGACATTCTTTGGAAAACTCTGATCATAAAAGACAGAATTTGCAGTAATATCAAAATCTGCAACATTTTGTCTTTTTTATTTTGAACAAAGATTAATTGTAGTCAGAAATCCTACTGTATTCTGCAAAGACTATTTGAAGGTGTAATCTGGAAAATCAATCATGCCTTCTTGAATAAGCAAACTGTAGGTCAGATGTCTCCCTTTTGTGGCATTTAGCGAGTATGGAAGAACTTCTGAGGAAGGCCAGGGAAAATTGTGGTTTCTAGAAAATATAATCCAAAAAATTTTTTCAGGCAAAGTTTGCTCCTGGTACACTTGTCTTTAAGCATAAAACTGCAGACAGCATTGAAACTATGCAGAGCCCCAGAAATACGTATTTGTTTTGGTATTTGGACCTTCTTATAGCAGGTTAGGAAGTGTTGGTGGATACCTAAAGTTGTTTTCTGTGTGCAACCTCCCACTGCCCATGGTGCCACCAGGTGACTGGCTTGAGGTCAGCTCTGAACCAGAAGGTGAGGAGCTGTTGTTGGTGCAGAACTCAGTTGAACTGCTAAGCCTCTGAAAGCCAGATGTGCTAGGTTGAGTCTACCTCTGCGTCTCTGGCTTTTTGGTGGACTCAAACTGTTGGGCTTTGGCTGCAGAAGGTCTTCACTCATTGCAATTCTCACAAATTCTTGGTAGTACCATTAGATACAAAAGTTCCTATCTATACTCGGAGGTATGTCATTTACAGAAGTATATTACCGCTTAACTAGATCCAGGCAAGTTTTATATCTGCATACTGGCAAAAAGGATCTGCTGATATCACTTAAACATGAATTTAGATTATGTTTTCTTTCCAGAGTTGTTTTCTTTAAAGTGATATTAATGTTAATTTAGGCCACTTATTTTGATTTCTGTGAGTTGCAGTTAATGACTGATATCAGAGTGATAACAAAAATTAAGTGAACTTTAAAAGAAAATTCTGTGGTTAGTATTATGCTGCAGAGTTGAGCAGGCATGCTAAGAGCCATTGTAATACCAAAGTGTTTATTTTTTGTCCTATGAAGCAGGGCAGACTGATACTGATCTGTTACAAAAATACTTGTAAATATTATATATTAGATCATTTAAACACTTTTTCATTTACTTGGTACTGTCCGATGTCTCATTTTCTACTGCAATTGGAAATCTCTCTTGTCATTACAGTATATTCAAATTCTTCATGGAATCATTTCAATGGAATTTTACATATGGAGTACTTCTGTGAATGGCATCTCAAAAAATGCCTTGGTCTGTGATATCTTGTAACGAAAGTAATACGGAGCTGGTAACTAGCTTCTCTGTGAGGCTGTGAGTTGAATTTTCTTTTATTCCTGGTTGTCTTCTTGTTGCTGCCTGCTTGTACAGTTAAGAATACTGTGCTGGTCATACTGTTCAAAGAAATGTGTGGTGTTCATAATCTCAGTAGAAGTCAAAGGCATATCCTGTGGGCTTTTGGATGTATGTGAACATTAGCTGTTGTCATGTTCTGTCTAATGCCACTGTGGCATGGTCTTTGTAGCAGACAGAATCTGCAGTAGAGCATGTGGCAGGACTGCAATTTTGTATTTGGGGTGGAAAACGTCTAGAACATGCGTTTCTTACCTCAGCCACATTGACTTAGAAAACTTGTCTGTCTTTGAATTAGAGAATTGAACTTCATAAAATTTATGAATCTGAAATTTTGGACCCTCCTTTGTTTACTTACAGATTTAATTTTGATTATGGAATTGCCTGTCTTCTTTCCTTCCATGATACAAGTCCTCTGTTGAACAGGAATTTCAAAGGCTGGTGGCAAAAAGCTAATAGTTTATGGGAGTGTTGCTTTCTAAATTATTTTTTTCCTTCTCCCTGTCATATATAGTTTATTCAGAGAAAGAATGCCTCGCTCCATACTGCATTTCTCAGTTGGGTCATGTAAAAATCACATTAAATATCCTTATGAAAGAGGGAAAAAAATAAGTATTCTCAATCAGTTTTGTCAGCATGTTATTCTATTCCATTAGTGAAAGGAAAATGCATCAGAGTTCACTAACCTGCCTAGATGCTGATATGGTAAACAAATGAACCTTGTAAATCAGCAAGCATTTTCTGAAGTCACCTGATTTTAGCTTTTCTTTGTTTTGTTACAAATTGCATGGCATGACATCATGTGTAGAAACACGCATTGGAAACATAAGTAATATGTGTGGTCTTGCAGTGACAATGTGTATTTACCTTCAAAAACTTACACTTTAAGCACGTGTTCTATGTATGATTTAACAGATGCCACAGCTACCTCCCGTGCTTGCTCAGGTCTGCCCCCTGTAACATGTCCAAAAGGTCACACACATTATATGAATCCAAGTCATGATTTCCACTATATCTTATGTAGGACAATGGGATCTGTGTAGATCATGCTGGTTTCTTAGAGGGATTGTAATCAGCTTTTGATGAAAAGAAAGTAATGCCTATTTTTAGTTACTGCTTTTAGCTTTCTTAGCATTATCTTGCATACTATGAATTAAACTGTCTCCTTCAGAAAGTCAGTTTTTCATTTATTATGGCTGTGTCTGATTTATGTATATGTGGATTCTTGATGGATAGTTATTTAAATGTATATTTGAAAACTGAAAAATACTGAGGAAGCTGCTGGAAGATTTTTATTAACTTATGCTGATGTGCAAGTGAAAGATTGCATTTCTCAGACAAATACTTTGTGCCTAGGCGTGAATGTTTTCATGCCTGCTTTGCAAGGTTTGGTATGCATGAAGTAATTTGGAATGGATTAAGTGGTTTTATTTGCATATAGCTCTTAGGAAAATTTGTGCTGTCATTTTGCTTAACCATTTACAATATAAAGCTTAGTTTGGTAGGTTTTTTAGTAAGGATAAATGAAGAATTAGCAAGGACTCTCCATCTTTGAAAACAGATGTGATGATTGTTCTTGCTGTGTTTGAGTCTTGAGTACTAAAAAGCATGAGATGAAGCTGCTGGTAAACAAATCAGTTTTGAGGATCATCAAGGTCTAAATGACACAGAATGCTGCTATCTTAAAAAAAGTTAGCCATGTAAGCAAAAGATTTGATGAGTTTCTTCTATTGCTTTGTATTGCATCATCTGGCCATAGAGACAACATGGAGGAACAAGGTACGTATGTTTTTACGACTGTGCTGAAAAGTACACTTAGGTATGTGTTTTAAAGTTTTTTCAGGATAATGTAGATTTGCAAGCCCTGCATGCTCGATCAGTGAGGTATATATGGTCTACGTAGGCCTGGCTGTAAGCATATGAATACTACTGTTACTTAATCAGTAAGCTCATTCAAGTATTAAATGTCTTGATCTCTTTGAACTGAAATATTTCTTAGAAGGAGGAACATCAGCTGAGAATAAGAACTCCTATAATTTTCTCATGTTGGGTGGGGGGGGAAGTTGCACACATTTCTTAATCCATTTCATAATACAATGCACACTGCAGAATAAAGAAACACTTGTACTGTGCTTACACATCTATAGTTTATCATTTAAAATTTACAAGGAAATAATTTTATTTCTAAATTAACTAGTAGGCATACTGAGTAATGTAACTTAAAATTGATTTCATTTATCAGTCTAACCAGAAAGTATTAAGACTGTCGGACTGATGTATAGCATCTAATCAAAGGAAGAACACCCAGTTTCAGATTAATATTATTAACACTTCAATGTTTCATATGACAATAAATCCTCAGTGCATCCTAAATAACTTTGATATTCCAGTGCAACAATAATCCTCCAGTGGGTTTATTATGATAATTTTAATATGCTTTTCTTTTCAAATAGTGTTTGAAAGGCAAATTATAATTATTATGATGCTGGCATTACAATTAAAAAAAACTTCTGAAATATAACGCCATTTTGATGTTATAAATTGTTTCACGTTAAGATCAAAAGGGAAGAAAGCCAAAGCAGTATCAAGGGCTGGGGACTTCTTATTTTAATGAAGAACTTCCAACCCTTGGGTTGTGGAAACACTTCATTTTTTTGTTTTAGCATAGATTAACTCTTCTGTTTTTAGATCTTTGTACTTGAAACCTTTAATTTGGCACAAAGTGTACTAGCTTTTGATGTTTCTCTTTACTCTTAAGGACACACTGTTCCTGATTTTCAGGGTTTTGCAGTTCTAATTTCAGTCCCAAGGTCAGAAATTTTGTGCAATGTAGGATAACTCAGGCCCAGTAAAAACAGGACTACTGTGTAAAGATGTAAAAGGGCCACTTTCTTCCTCCTTCAAAAAAAGATAGATGTCAAGAATCTTCCCTGCTTGCCTCTAGTCCTTACTATATTCTGAACAATTCTGAAATCCTAGCAGGACTATATGGGGAAAAATACTGAGATTAGAGATGCTGCTGATACCCTATGGTTTGCTGGAGTGCATAATATAGCCCGAGGTTTAATATTCACTTACAGTAACTATGTCTCACCACTTGCATTGGTGAAAACCTCAGTTGAAGTCTGCATAGAAATTGTTTTCCTAGTAAAAATACTTTGCTGTGAATCTAGAACGAAAGGAATTCTTACAATTTCTGGTTTAGAGTGATTTAAAATATTCATAAATACTTTTCCATACTTGTTCTCTTTTTATTTTCTGCTGAGGTTTCTTTGAGTTCTGAGAATGTCATACAGTTTTCCTACCAAAAAAAAAGTTTCCAGTCCATCAAGAGGTGCAATTTTGAGTGCCACATAGACTTCAGCATATGCTTGTGCACAGCTAAAGGATGTCCAGGGGGTGTACTCAACATGGTGCTGATGTAGTCAGTTACTACAAATCTGTAAGTCCCTTGGCACAACACATTCTCATGTATTTTTACTCATATATCAACGTACAGATGGTCAAGTCATGGAGAGGTGTTACATAGGGGAAAGGAAGGCGGCTTTTATTAGCCCAAATTTAATTTTTTCCTCATTAAGGTATTAATGTGCTGTATCCTACTACAACTCAAACTTTATAGACTGGTTTTCCCATGGTCTTTTTTTCTCTAATCTCTTAATGAATTTTTATTATAGTGTAATAAAATGTAGCAGTAGATGTGTCCTTCAGAGTGTCTTAGACCTCCATTCTTTTAGGTGCACAGATGTTGATGAAGCAGCTGGTAAAAGAGGAACTGATCTACAAAGGTCACACTCAGGTTCGGAAGTTCTGGGTTGATTTTTTTTTTTCTTTTTGACCTATCTTGTTTGTCAAAATCAAACTGAAGGTGCAAAATAGATTTAAAGGGGAAGTTTGAAGAGAATGTGCCTTTAAAATCAGTTAATGGTAAAATATAGCACATTTCTTTAAAAATAACAAACAAACCAACATAATGTTAATGACACAAGCTAGTAAAACCCCCACACTTTCTTTTAAGGAGGATGAAAAAAAAATGTGGTGAGGCACAATCAGAGAATGAGAATGTTTTAGATGGGAAATGGGGACTCTCTCCTTTTATTGGTCTCCGCAGCCCTCTTTCTTATTTCCAATTTTGCATTTATTTTCTAGAAGAGAAAGTCTTGATGTTCTTTGATGTTTGACTGCTTGAACAAATAGGTGCATAGCAAAATATTGGGTGCTGTGCACTCAAGGGAGAGATTAAAGATTTTTTAATGCAATTCAGGTTGCCATTTTGCATCTGAAAGAACGTATGTGTCCTCATGAAGGATGAACATAGAATTAAGATTGAGCTATGCACTTTTAATGCTCAGGTAGCCATCTTCTGTCACTGCAGTTCTCATTGCAAAGTTGACCTGGATGATGGTAATTGTTTTGTTCTTTTTGGGGAAAATGCCAAGGGAAGAGGGAAAGGAACAACTTGATTTTGATGACAAGACCAGAGGTACTGTAAAGATAGGAGGGAGGAAATCACATTCAATTTCCTTTCTATGCTGCTGGTTACAGAAGAAAGGATGTCATGCTCTTTCTTAGCTAGTTTTCAGATAATAACATAGTTAAACCTCAGTCTTGATGTCTCGCCTTGCTAAAATACCTGGGATAACTCTGGGATAACTACCTTTAAAACAAATCTTAGGAGAACAATGGAAGACAGTAGGAAATAAATCCATTAACTAGAAGCTGAAATTAAAAAAAGTTGATTACATGACATAGGGGTAATGACAGCAGACAAATTATAACATTAATTAAAAAAAGCTTTTGTGTTATAGACTTTGGTTTCATTGAGGACTTGGAATTTGATCCCTCACTGATGAATGCACTGTTTTCTCTTATGGGAACTGTATATGGAGTCTAAGACCATGTGCAATGATTGATGATCAGAGGTGGAAGGAGGACTGTGGAGAAGGATAATTGGCGATAGGAATAAAAAAGAAAAAAAATACCAAGCATAACTATTTAAAGAGTATGATGTTGTAAGCTTTGATTTAAGGCATTATTTGGCTAAGTTCTATTAACACATCTATTTTGTAAGTGTAAAGTAAACACAATTAATTCACAGTGACCATTCTTATGACAGTAAATCAAGCTATTTTGCATTCATTAATAAGAGTAGCTCCATGTTTACTCTCCTTTCCTCTAGTGTTGCTCTTGCATTCCTGTTATTTTTTTGTACTTCAGAATATTGCAGTTAGAAAGGGCAGCAAAGATAGCATTATTTAACCGTTTTAAAGAGCGTGATAGTTGATAGTGTCCAACAATTAATTTTAGTGCGTTTAGATACGTTTCATGTATCCAGTGGAAATGAAAAGGTGCATTGTGATTTGTGTAGCATGAGGTGATGTGGAAAACAGAGCAGTTTTCTTCAGATATTTTCAAAAGACTGGGATCTTAGAATTGTCAAACCCTGTAGAATTCCTTAAAGATCTTATCCTGTGTAAAGTTGAGTTGAGGTGTGATGTTTAGTGAAGTTAGTAGAGACTGGAGGCTTTTGCTATCTTACAAGCTTGTGCCCACTGCATTTAGAGGGTAATGAGATTTTAGTTAAACAAAATGTATGTTTTGTTTTGGTTTGGACTAGTACTGTTGATACTTGATAAACTGATCATGTTAACAAAAATAATGGGTCCAAGATTCTAAATTTTTATAAGCCTAAGCATATTCCCTACCTTTAATTAAGAAATACCATGCACAATATGAATTATTCTGAAGTCTATTTGGAGGCAGTCAGAATAATTCATAGCATTTAGAGTAAACCTTACATTTCTTATTGGATCAAAACTAAAAGGTCCTATCACCTGTCTTTTATACCTCTTAATTACCATTGTTTAGACCTTTTTAAATTATGGATGACTTAAACTAAAGAGTAATAGAATACATATGATGATATGATGACGATGATATGGCAGTATCTTGTTTGATAATGAGTTAACTGTGCTCCATGAATTTAGAAAGAAAAATTTGTAAATAACTCGGTCATATTCTTTAACTAAATCTTGAAATAAATACATTAAAATACTCCAATGACAGCAGTCATGGCCATAGTTTGTAAACCATGGGCCAAATACCAAGTGCTTTACAATTAAAAAGTTTTTGGTAGGTTATACATTAGTTGGGCTGTAGTGACTCTGCTCACCTCATCCCAATTTTCTCTGAAATCTTTTTATAACACCACTAGTGCCAGATAAAGGGGAAGTTGTAGGGGTTTGCAATCCATCAGCAATATTTCCTGCTTTCTGTGATGTGAGAGAGAAGTGCGAGCTCTGTTGAAAAGATTGTAACAGAAAACTTGTCCAGATGTGGATTTCATAGCACATCTGATCCTACTTTGTGTTCTCTTTCATGTACCTCTTCTTTGTACAGCCCTTATGGTGAAATGATGCTGGTTTCAGGACTGAGAAAGAATAGCAGTTTTCCCTTATATGTGACACTGGATCATATTCACAGGAGAATCAGGGGCAAAATTTGTATTCAATTCCTTGGGAATAGAACGAGCTGTAAAAAGCTGATCTGGCAAAGAAACTTCCATTGATCCCCCTGCAAAGGGTACCTGAACAGACTCTTGATAAGCGCCACCCTGAACTCAAATATCCCTTAAATGAAAAAAAAAAAAAAAGTTAAATTATCACTTTTTCTAAAGGTATTTTCTCATTAATGTGATCCATACCAAAGTACCTACTGCAGATGATAAACTTTTGATGTGTAAATAATTCAGGTCTAGTCCTGTTACAGATGACCGTTGTTAGTTGGAAAATAATTATATATTGCTAATAATATAACCTCCAGCTATTTTTGACAGACCCAGATGTCCTCACAATATAAAACTTGGTCACCAAGCACTTAAGACTGCATTCTTATTTCAATTTGTCAAATGAAGTGAGCAAATCTTTGTACAAAATGAGTTGGAAGCCTCTTCTGTCAACAGAAATAGTGTAATCTTTATAAACAGCAGCAATAAAAAAGATAAAGATTCTCACGATTTACATAACTAGGCAAAGAGTCATGTTAAAAATGTGCTAGGAATTAAATGATAAATATAATTGCAACATTTTAAAGATATGAGAATAATTGAGGTGTCTTGGCTATCTACAGTGATTTGAGATATCCTAGGATATCCAAGACATCCACCTGGGATTGGCAGATACAGCATAAACGTCAGGAGACCTTCATCCCTCTGAAATGGCAAGTGAACAAGAGATAGGACTTGGCTGCAACAGCACTAGATGCTGATGCCTGCGCACCTGAATCGCTTTCTCAGACCCACTCATATCATGTACAGACAGTGGCAATTTTTTTTTAACGTATGACCCTCTTGGCTGATAGAAAGATGGAGAGCTAGGTGGCACAAAAGTTCTCCTTTGCCAATGACAATGTATTAGCATATTTTATTATTTTTTTCTGTGCATGTCTACTCCATTTTATTTTGTTTGAACAGACTCTACTTCATTTACAAAGTTCATAAAAATAATTTAAAGGCAAGAAAACAAGAATAGTTTTAAGAAGTATGAGAAGTATTGAACCACATTTTAAAAAATAATTTATTTAGATTCTGTTTATCACTCATAATCATCAATCAAGATACTCCGTATTTTATAGTACTCTTCTCTCTATGATTAAGAGACTTGGATTAATTATGTTGCAAATTGATTTCTTCATTTTTATCCACTTAATTGAAATTGTAACAAGGTCAGAAAAATATGTAAGAAGATATAATGATTCTGTATCAAACTGAATATGAAAACGGAGAAGTTTCACAAGTAGATGATAATTGATTGAAAATAGAAAAAATGCTGCAGTCTCCCAAATTATTTAAGAACATATCTAAGTCTTTTGAATATGTAGAAATTGAAATGCATCTCTTCAGATGAGTCTGTACATAACATCTTAAGAAATTAAAATCGAAATGACATTTTAATAAGGAGCCATATAATCAATTGTTTAAATACAGAAAATAAAAGTGTGGAAACTTCACACAAAATGCAAGACAGTGGAGAGGCATCTGTTTATGAACTGGATACTCAGAGTTTGAGGTGAGAGGTCACCAACTGCAAAACAGATCTAGATCATAAAGTCTGTTTACAAATTTTAAAGTCTGCTTCCTGGAATTAGTCAACTCTTTCCATGATCTGCCAGAAAACCTGCACAGCCCTTACATGTTTCTTGTGGGGGTGGTTCTTTAGTCATCTGCTTGTTAGATCTAAAGATGCCAAGAAGATTCTGATACAAGTTCTTCTAGTGAATAAAGTCACCTTCCTGTCCTTGACTTCAGTCATATAAAGTAAACTTAATTTGTATTTCTTCATTTTCGTTTAGTACCAGGCTTGGTTCTATTTCTCATTTAAATTTTGGGGAAAAATGATTCCCAGCATTCAGTCACATAAGCAGGAGGCACGTCTTGTTAAGTTCTCTGAATTTACCTATTTAAGATCAGTAGGTTGTATGCTTTGTCTTAGTCTAATTGGTAAGGCCTAAGATTAGCTTCTTAAACCCTCTTCAGCATTCCTGTGGTGCCTAGTATTTAGTAAGTTTATGTAGTGAAAAATTTCTCGTTATTTTCACTAGGTAAAAACTGGTTGGTTAAAAGAAAGATGCTGTACTCCAACATGAAATTGTGGATTTGAAGGAGATATATTGATTGAGAATTACAGATAATATTGTGTAGATTGTCATAACATCATAAACATCATGATCATAGTATGATCTTACGGAATTAATAATCAGTAAGTCTATTAATCTTTCTGCATTTTAGTGTAGATTGTTTTTAAGCTTAAATGAGTTCTTGCTTCAAGGCCACTTGACTTTCTAAATTAATTACTATTTAAAACATTAGTGTATTTTGTATACTGCTAAAATATGGCAGTAAGTTATTTAAAATTTGCATTTTTAAGGGGCAAGTGGTTTTGGTTTTGAAAAATTACTATCTATTGTGCATGACTGATTGTGCGATTTTAATGTCCTGCT
>NW_009622704.1:23266-25043 GCF_000690535.1 Cariama cristata
GCGGAAGAATAGACCTCTTCATCTAATTAACTATGTGAAAATGGCCAGTAGTTATATATTCACGACGCATATGCCTGCAAAGGGCAGATTGAATAGTTCTATTTCTATTAAAAGATGTGAGAGTGCATATATGTAAATAAGCTTCAACATTATAAAAAATTGAAGTAGTGTTTCTTCCCTAATTATTTAATTTCTCTCCAAATCTGCTAGAAATAATTTCTGAAAGTAGCATAAATTGTATAATTACTTCAGATCTGTATGTTTTTCCTTCTAATTATATTTGGAATAAGTTTTTTGTAGTGTGCGTCTAGATTACTTATGTGCAAAAGTCACCTGTGGAGGGATTCTAAACACAGCTATGGGATGTGGACCTGTGTCTTGAGTATAAGACTCCAAATAGATTAAAAATAGCAAGAATATTCTTGAACAATACCGCTTGTAAAGCTGAGCTAACAGACATTATCTGCTTTCACCACTTAAAATAAAAAAATCTGCCTTATAATATACAAAGGCCAACTATAAACTATGTTGGCTAGATAACTAAATTCTCTGTAATCAACCTTTCCTCAAGATCTACCAGGAAATTTATAACACCCAAATGTCATGACTGTTTCTCTGTTACTTAAGAAGTCATGATGCAGCTCTGGTTTATAACCAGCTCAAGAATTATCTTAGTAATTTTGTCATTGACTTTGGTGAATATTGGGTCTGGCCTGTATTGTATTACTCAAATAATGTATAACCTTGTGTAGATAATGATTGTGGGCTAATTCTTTAAATGCTACATAATAACTTTAAAAATATACTAGTAATAATGCTTTGGATGACTTTTTACTTGCCTATTACATGAATAGACCAATTATACATTTAATGTTTGAGAATTGATACTTGAGTGGAATACTGCTGTTTTGGTGGAAACTCAACTGCAATTTTAAAGCAGCTGGGGCAGAGAGGAAGTGTTTAACAAGAGCTATTTACAAAGTTGACAGTATCATCCGTGTATGGATGATTTCTGCTTTGCTGTTCCATGGCTTGTAGCTGTACTGATAAGAAAGTGGAAATATTCAGACGAATAAGGGATTTTTCTCCAATTAGCTCCAAGGTACAGCAAGTAAATTTTGGAAGATGCCACTTAGGTAACCTTTTACTTTCAAAAAACTTAGGAATGAAAACACTTCATTCATCTTCATACTTAAATAATGATTAAGTAGTACTTTGGACTTCACTATAGACTCAGCAATATGCAGTAGATGTTTACATTGATGAATTATAAAAGTAATGGAGGCTTCTGAAATGTAATTTTATTGGATGTATCATAGAATAGGGATTGGATGTATCATAGAATAGAGTTGTTACAGAATAGCAGGCTTTATTCATGGGCAATAATCCTTCTAGGTAATCAAAATATTGGAGGGCATTTTACACAGATGAGAGAATTATTTAATCGACAAGAAGCTTACCAAACACCACAAGAAAGAAAATGCATTTACAAGAAGTTGGTCAGTTGATACTTCAAACCAGTAGTTAATCTAAAACTGGCAGTGGAACACAGGAATGACTGTAGCTGTGAGGAGTAAATTTGTAAGTAGGTTGTACATTTCTTCCACATTTGCACTAATAAGAAATCTGATCTATTTTCTTAGGGTATATTTAAGGAGCTTTTCCATATATGCAAGCAAATGATCCAGAAATTCAATGTGTTAAATGAGATTGTTGATTACTTTCTTTGCGTGCTTAATTAAAAGCAATATTTTCTATGTATCGGAAGGTATCTTGA
>NW_009622704.1:25072-25387 GCF_000690535.1 Cariama cristata
TTCTGTAATAGTTGTTTCACATATCAAGGTTTATCAACCACATCATGTAGCTACTATTGCCATAAATAGTTAACTGCTGCATTTTTGAACGCAAAGCAGAGTAAAGCTCGTTCAAAATTTATATTGTAATAGTTTTTAGATTTCATAGAAAAATTCTGGCAGTTTACATTTGATGGTTACCATGAATAGCCACCATTTTAGACTGTTTAAAATAACAAAAGAAGGCCTGCAAAGGAATTTTGTGTAGGCACTGCTCAAAATCAAAGAAACAAATGAGTCATGGTTAAACATGATGAAAAGTTTTTTATATATATA
>NW_009622705.1:0-1095 GCF_000690535.1 Cariama cristata
AGGGATAATTACAGTCCTGGCCAGGCTTGGAAAATGCCATTTAGCCACCACCATAACCGAAGCAAGCCCCTCGGCTTGGAGCGGGGTTGGGGCCAGAGCATCCCGTCTGTTATCCCAGATCAGACCCCATCTGGATTCTTCCCCGTTGTTATTTCTCTGGGAAAATAACCTCCTTTGTGGAGGATTTTGCAGGGCGCTGTTGTTCCTGCAGGGCTGCCTAGCACTGCTTGCCCAGAGCAAAACAATTTCTAGTTATTCAGGATTTTACCCTTTCCTAGATTCCCCTGTTTTTCCCTTTAATAGGGGAGGGGGAAAAAAAAAAAAAAAAGCCCAAATGCTTACAGCGTTGTAGGATCAGAGCAAAAGCACCAGTGGTTTGTGAGGGGGTAAAAATCAGAGTGGTGGCAGGATTTTGTAAGGGGCAAAGGAATAACGACACAGTTTGTACATTAAACCTGGGATTTGATAGGAATTGGCTGCAAATGTCCATTTTGATGGGAATTGTCCCCAAATTTCCACTCTGAAGGGTGAAACCCTTTCTCATGCAAGGATTTTGGGTGCTTCCCCACATCGCGGAGGGAGGGCTCGAGCCCCTCCACATCTCACCAAGGCAGGGGGCTGCCGATCAGGATCCGGCCCAGGGGATACTCCTTCCCTCGCACCGTCACCGGTGGGCTGACATCCAGGTTGCCGAAGGAGTCGAGGCTGGAGACGCCTTTCCCGGGAGGCTCACGGGTCACATAGCCAAAATCGGGGCCCTAGGGAAGAGGGGAGCGGTGACAGGGACTCTCCGGGTGGGGGATTTTGGTGGGGAGAAAGGGGGGTTGGCAACGCAACAACGCACCAGGATCTTTTTAAAAGCAAAATCCTTCAAGCCTCTGTTCCTGGGCGAGTCAAAGACAACAGGGAAGGTCTTGTGTGGCGCTTCCACGTAGCCGAACTCCAGTTCGTCCTGTTATGGGAAGAAGAGGAGGTGGAGGAGGAAGAGGAGGCGGAAGAAGGCTCCTGGCAGGGTGATAGACATCTCCACGAGGCGTGTGGTGAGGGTGGAGCAGGAAGTGGGGCAAACCTGGCAAAGCCTGGCTGTTGCCCTTA
>NW_009622705.1:1168-25938 GCF_000690535.1 Cariama cristata
AAGCAGCACGTGGCCATAATGGGCAGGAAAGTGGGGCAGGGATTGCAGGGCTTGGGCACGCTGTGGGGAGCACGCTGCAGGACCAGCCGGCATACACCGTGTCCTCCTGGCCATGCCCTGTGGGGTCCCTCTTGCAATAAAGCCCCTTTTGCAATGTCCTGTAGGGTCCCTCTTGCAGTGGAGACCCTCTTGGAAAGCCCCACGAGGTCCCTTTTGCAATGGGGTCCCTCTTCCAATGCCCCATTCGGTCCCTCTTGCAACACCAAGGTCCCTGGGCAACATCCCTGTCTGGGCTGGTTGCCGCCACCAGCAGCATTTCCCTGTCCTTTAGTTCACAGTTGCCCAGATCATCTTTTAGCATCTAGGTGCTTCCCAGAGCAACGCAGCTCATCTCTCCCAGGGGTGACACCTTAGGGGCCCCAGGAGCCTGTAATGGACCAGAAGAGCCACGTATTACAAGCATCGATTGATGACCTGGATCCAGCGGTCACTCCGGGTTTCCACCTCCGAGCAGATGGTCAGCTTGCAGTTGGCTTTCTTCAAAAAACTTCCAGAAAGACTTCGTTGGAGTCTGAGCCCTGCCGGATGCTGGAGGGAGAGGAAGAAGCAAAGGCTGCAAGGGGGGATCATGAGAAGCCCCCCATAACCCTGACTGTGCAGCCCATCCCTCATTCCAAAATGTGTTGGGCAATAGTCCTGCATGAGGTTAGACCCTGGAGAGGGTCCTCCAGCCTTTCTCCTTGGGGTTGCAATGAGTGCAGCAGTGCCAGTGGGCTCCCTACCCAAATATTGCCTCCAGTATAGCATGCATGAAGCCGGGCTCACCCTATAGCTGCTACATAGCAACGAAGGGTCAAAAACTCCTCCTTGGAGAGTCCCCCAAGGAAGGAGAGCAATGGGGTGACACCGCTCCTACCTGCAGACAAAAACTTCCATAGGCTGCTGGGTGTTGGGTGTCATTATCCAGGGTGCCACACGGAAAACGACCGTATCCGTGAAAATTGGGGTGCCCGGTGAATTCTGTGAGGGGTGAAAACAGCAGGGAGCGGCAGTTGAAGCCCTCCATCACTGCAGGGCTTTGCAGGGAATGGGGCAAACCTCACGTACCTTGTGGGGGACCTCCAGCAAGCTGGCGCTGAAGGAAACCAACCCAGAGAAGCCCACGTCCGGGAAAGCCAGCCCTTCAACGTAGAAGGTGTTTTCTCCACTGCCGACATGGTCCAACACGTAGGAGAGCTTGTCCGGTCCCAACACGGGTTTGTAGTGGGGACGTGAGTCATTCCCTGGAGAAACACCAAAATACCCAACCCAGGACGGGGTGACCAACCTGTCCACCAAGCTGGAAGGAGGCACCAGCGAGGAGGTGGCTGATGCCAGTGTGGTTTTCAGAGGAACAGGTGTGCCTCCTCCTCTCTGGGGAACACACTTGATCTTCCTCGTACAAAGAGGACTCCGTACCCTCAGGTCCAACCCTTTCAAGGTGTGTGGCTCGAGTTAAGCATCTAATGATATACTTGGGTTCCCTGACCTGATTTTCAGCGGGGAGCTGCTGGGGATCCAGCTCCTGGGGTGTTCAAAGACAAAACGCGCTGCCCGACGAGATGGGCTGCTTTGGCAGCTGGGTCATCACCTGCGCCAAAAAGGTGCCGGGAGCTACGTGGGGGTTATCCACCCCTTAGGAATGGCAAAATTTCAGCAACCTCATTGAGAAAAGCTTTTTTTAAATCCTTTTTCCCTTGCTTTTTTCCATTTAACCTCATCTTCTACCACATCAGAAGAGCTTTGGGGATAAATGAGTGTTTCCAGCAATCAGAGGTGCCCAGCCCTTAGCCACAGTGAACAAAAAAGTTAGAGTTCACCCACCTCTAGGTCATACACAGATATCTGGGAAGGAAGGAAAAAAATACTCACAGATAGCATGGAAAACCCGCACTTTATCCGCATCCGACTCAGGGACGTGCAGGACCACCTGGTACTCAGCAAAGATAGCGCTGGGCCCTTGAGTCCGCAGCAGCATGACGGACATGTCCTGAAGGTCTACAGTGGGCAGGGGAGGAAAGATGGAGAGAGGGGACATGGAGAGAGGGGATGGAGGTGTTGCAAGTGGGAAGTACCCCAGTGAGACTTTTTGGGTCTCCTCGCGCTGCAAATGACACCCTACCTGCAGTGGTCCGTATGTCCACCTGACCGCTGTCCGTCCCCCCCACGCCGGGGCTGTCCCGGTCGCAGTTGACCAGCAGCACAGCGCCTTGCCCTTCTGGACCCCACGTCCATTTGGCCTGCAGGAGAAGCACCCAAAGGGGATGGGAGCAAGATTTCCTCCATCCCAGCCTCGTCCCGGACCGGGGAAAACCCCACCACCATGGCCATGCTTGGAGGACAACTTGCAACCTGCAGTCAAGGCTAGTGGGGAGACAGCAATGACGCTTTCAAGCCACTAAATTTCCTAACCTTAGCTTCTAGCAGGTCCAGCAAACACTATTTCAAACAGATCTTATCTTCTAACAAGCCAGGCAGTATCTGCCAGGCCTCCTGTGGACAACACTGCGCCGTTTCTAGAAATGCATCTCATTTTGATGTACAATTTGTGCTGCCGATTGGGCTGCAGCTAATTACTCCAGTGTAAGTGCTTGGACATATGCAGATCTGTTGCTAAAGGGGTAAATCTCTTGCTGTTTGCTAAATTTGCAGCTGAGTCATTTAGTGGCACGTTTCAAGTCCAGAAAGGAAAAAAAAAAGGAGGGGGAAGAAAAAAAAGCAGAGTGTTTTCTCCTATGTGATCCTCAGGGCTGGACTGGAGAGGCAGGAGATTTTGGCACTAAGTGAGAAAACAAAGTCTTTTCCTCCTCAATTAGTAGGTTGAGAATTTGCCAGGTTATTTGCCTTAATTCAGACACCAGCGACACCACCCAAGTCCCTCTCCCTCCTGGAGATTTTTGGGGAAGAGACTGCAAACAAGTACACCCAGCGTTGACCCTCCTTACGGTGCCTACACCAAAGCTTCTCATTACCTTGTCCTTCCCTTTGCTTTTCACTCTGCCATTACGGCTCAAGTCCACATCCAGGGATATATCTGAAACATCAAGAAAGAAGGAAGCCACTGGCAGGGGAATGAGCTCTTGGTGGCATTTTGGGCTCATCCTTGGCACTAGCCATGATCATCCACCACCAGTCCCACCTTCATGCCCCAAAGCTGCTCCAGACCCAACGTCTCCAACAAAATGCCAATAGAAAAGCCAACCCCATGGCTTTTTCATGGCTTTCCCCCTTCGGTCTCCAGCTATCTTCTCCTGTCTTGGTTCCCCAGCAGGGACATACCCGCTTCATGGCATATTTTGTGTTTTCACCAATTTCATGTCGACCATAGTGTTTTTCATGAAGCCGAAACACGGTGGAGGCATTAAAGTGTTTTCACCATGGGCGAGTGGACACCTAAATAATTACTCGGCTTGATGAAACATTTGAGAAGGACTTTCCCTTACACAGCTTTTCTTGGCCCAAATCTCTGCCTCTGCTGCAACAAAGCGGAGGTTTACCAGCAACATCATCTAAACCCTACCTAAATCTGTATTAAGCTTATATTAATACAGAAATTCCTCCAAATGGGATATACGGTGTGAGGAAAAAGGCACTGAAGCAGAGATTGTCCTTCTCCTTGATGCAGAAAGGAAGACATAGAGAAGCTGGAACTGAAGCTTTAAAGCTAAGCAACCAAAAAACATTTGTAAGACAAAAGCCCGGTGGACAGCGGTGGCCCCAGATGGCTCCAGCAGAGTCCATCAGTCATGGTATGTGGGAAATCATCAGCCTCTTCAGGTGCAATTTTGGGAGGCATACACATGACTTAAGGACACAGGTCTGACTGTCATGTGAATGCTTTAGAAAATCCCAAATTTAGGGTAATTAATCCATCCAAGTGGAAGGCTCTGCATCCAGACTAGTTGTCTAGACTCCCTTTGTAGTCAGCAGAGGAAAATAGGCATTTCAAAGAATGATTCATCTCATCCTAAACTTCTAAAATAGGTCAGACAACTACACTTTGGTGCTTATTCCTCTCCTCTAGCTGCAACGGAGGTCGAGGAGGGGGGCATTGGCCAAAGTTGGGTGAGATGGGCTCCTTTGGATCCTCTTCTGCCAATGCAATGGTCTTAGCAAGCAGAGGAGGATGCTCGGTGTGTGCATTGGGTGGGGACACAGCCCAGCCTGTGTCTTTTTTGTACCATATAAGGCAGTGTAATAACATTTTAATTATTTCCCTCTTGCTCGTCAGCATCAGTCAACACCCAAACCTTCATTGCACATTGCAGATGGGCAGCCCGCGCCCCCCACTTAACTCCCATCCCATGAACCCAACTAGATCTTGGCATCACAAAGGGTTGGCTGCGTTTGAATAAGCGTTGCTGTAATACCTACCTACGCAAGTGAGATACAACCAAGCCACTGAAAGCTCATTGTCTTCCTGTCCATAGTATGAAATCTTAACCTGCAAAGACATTACCAGATCATTACCCAAGTTCCGTTGTGCTGAGTAGGTCTCTCCACTCATTGGGTTGACCAACCAACGCTATACAATAAGCTCTTGGAGGGTTCATCCAAGCCATTCTCCATTAATCATAGTTCAGTTGAACCCATTTCTGCTCACTTCAGCACAAAAACAGGCATGGAAAAAGCCAAGGTTGGAGTATTTTTGCTGCCTGGCATGGACTTTCTGACACCGGCTTTTGTAACCACTGCTATCTCATCGTTAGGGCACAAAATGTGATCTTCTCCTTCTTAGTTGCACTTTTTGTAAGTGATAGTTACGCAATTCTGTTTGAGTTTTCTCCGTGAAATTAAGTCTAATGTCAGCACTACTTAGAAATGCTCGTGTCTGCCCATAATCCTCCCTTCTTTCCTAGGAAGTTTGACTTCTACTTCCAGTTTCAGTACATAAAAAGCAACTAACCTTGTTGTCATTGACAGTCCTGCTGGTGACATCGATGGTCACTACAACCTCTATGTCAGGATCCAGGGGCCATCTGGAGTTAATCATGGGTTTTGTCATGGGGCTGTGGATGATGTGGACAGTAACCGCAGAGGTGGCATGGACATCAAATGACGTGGCACCTTTGGGGGTAGATCTGAAACAGAAAGAAGTGTTGGGTTATAGACCAAGTTGTCCCTCCTGTTCTCCTCTGTGGAGCCAAATACTTGAACCTGGAATTAAAATCCAGCCTTAACTGGCCGGAAAGAACTCAGAAACCATCTTCGGGTGACGAAATGCATTGTCTGAATTTTATATGTATTATCTCTGTGGTGGTGTTGAGCAAGCAGAGCTCCCGCTGGAGCTTCAGCACGTCCGTCCGTGGTTAAGCCTAGATTGCGAATCACTGAAGTTTGGGCATCCAACCTCTCTCCACAACAGCAAGAAACACCCCAAAATTTCAGCATCCCATGACAAAACCCTGACAAAGAACCAGGACAATTTTTTACGTCAACCATCCGGGGAGACGGCTATCGCAGGACCATACCCTGACCTGAGAGATGCTCAAACTGGAGCAGAGCCTGAATCCAAGCATGGAGAACCCACACCCCACCTGCATGACATCCCTCACCTTTGAAGTGCTGCCTACCTACTCATTACAGCCCCAGCACCTCCATCGCAGGAGCACGAGTGCTCTGACCTGTCTGCCGTCGGGAGCCAGTCTCCCCAGCCGCATGCAAAAAGGGACAGGGTGGTAAATTTTAACAGCAAGAAAAAAAAAAACAAACCAACCACAAACCACAAAAGACATTTATTCCCAGTGTTGCTCTTGGCATGGCATCCCTGGTGCCTGCAGCGGCTTGTAAGGGGAGATTAAAGCATCATCTCGCTTGTCACCCCTCGTATTTAACTCCACGAATGTCATAAATCCACCTGCACGCTATTGCATGCCATGACTTCTCAAATTTGGGTCTATTTGCCCTGATTTTACAACCCTTACACCTCAGCATTGCCGCCGGATTCCCATTTTGCTCCGTTTTCTGCCCCAAAACAGCCCAAACCACAGTCAAAGCTTGACACATCCATCACTGAGTTCCTCCTGGCTACTGCTTTCCAGGAACAAAATTATCCCATTTTTTAGTTCAAGGAGCATCCGCCGTCTGCTTTTTTGGACCAAAGCTCAAATTTGCTACTGAGGAGCCAAATGAGCTGGGACTCAGGCTCCATATTTAAATGGGACTGAGCTTGCTTGGAGTCCAAACCCAGGAAATAAAATCGCAAATAATAGGTTTAATATATATTCCCATTTGACTGGGGGGAAAAAATAATAATTTTTTAGGGCAGCTAAAGCTCAATCCGAAGCCCTTCAGGGAGGGGATGGCATGTCCTGGCCTGGTTCCAACACACAACCCCAATAATTGCCCCGGATGCGATGCCGACTGGCTTGTCCTGTAGTCTCTATCTTTATAAACGTGATTTATTAAATAATGACAATGTAACAGCAGGGTAAATACAGCCTCGTATCTGGCCAATAAAGTAACCCCCATATTTAATGCTGGAAAAATCTCTTTTTGTGAAATCAAGCATGCAAACCCGCTGGTGGATTTTTTCTGCCTGAGCCACACATTTTATTCTTTACCCCATTTTATCTCCAGCCAAGTTGCTCGTCTTGAATTGCTCTTGCCTAATGTTTTCACAGCCAGAAATAGATCCCGCTTAGCCAGGGTGTGCATGGGCTTCGCCTGCAAATCGTCACGGCTCAACTACGCTTTGACGCCTCGCGTGTGCTGGAGCCAACGTCCCTCCTTTGGGTGCAGCTCCCCACGGGACATCATCCCCCAAAACAGACCCAGTGGGACATGTCCCCCATGCACTGACCGAGCTTGCCAAATCATTGGATGAACTCAAAAGTGGGCTCAAAGTAAACTCTGCTTTTCTCTCTAGCACACATTTCCCCTCCAAACAAAGAGCAAAACCACCGTTGAGCTCCCCCAAAACCCATCAGCCCTATGGAAAACAATGGGGATACCCCGATCCCAAGTCTTACCGGTGCGTATCGAGGAAGACCTCGGTACCCAAAACACAGACACCATAGCTGGCATGGCTGGTGGACATCTGCACGACATGACGTTGGGGCATGATGTGCCGGGGACAGCGGCTGCATGTGAAGGAAGCTGCTGCCGGACTTTGTAGGTAAACCAGCACGACTGGATTAAAAGGCAGGGGAATTTAACTCCTCCTTCCCTCGATGACGGGGTTTAGCCAGGGGACCCTGCCGTCTCCACCTCCAGCACCCAGCAAGCTGCCGCCCTGCTCAGGGAGATGGAGACGATAAGGCAGCCCCTGGCGGGGCAACGGGCGGCTCCTAGGAGGGGACACGGGGCGGAAGGGCAGGACAGGGTGGGTGACACCCAGCCCTGCCCTGGGATGCTTGGCAGTGAGCTCTTCCAGGGTTTATTCTCTCCTTTTTATTCCCTTATAGCTCCATATAAGGATTCCAAAGCTTAATGCATTAAACATTTCACCTCCTCCTGTAGCACAACGTGGTTGTTTAGGAGATTATTACAATACATGGTATCATTAAAATAAAGCATTTTCTTTAAAACGACCCAAATTTTCCATCTAGCATCTCCGCGGTGACTCATGGCCTCAGTTACCCCATTAGGGCAATGCCCGAATAAAGCCTAACAAAAGGGAATGTTTGTTCAGGTCCGTCCTTCCCATCATAACAACTCCTGAGGAGCGCGACGGACAGAAACGGGTGCAGGGAAAACTGGTTATTTGGCAGGCAGGGAAGGGGAAAAAAAAACAAACAACAACAAAACAAGAGGCTTCCAGTGGAAATTAAAAGTTCTCAGTGTTTTGTTTGGACCTTGCGTTTCAGGGGAATTGGGGTTTTTGGGGCATGCAGCAAAGCTCCCACGGGAAACAGCCCCATTGCTGGAAGATGTCATCTACCGGAGACAGCCATCTCTCTCCAGGCCACCCCAGGAGGCTTTGTCTACCTGCAAAGAGGGAAACCGGGTGAGGTTAATCTTGCTGAAGCCGGGAAGGAGGTCTTCTGCATGCTCAGGGATGGAGGAAAAAGGCAGTGCAGGGACAGAGTGTGCCGACCGCCCCGTTGCTGCAAGGTTCATCCTTGTAGCAAGGAGAATGGGGCAACGCGGTCCCCGTTCTCATGGGACGTTAGCGATGCAATGGGCAGGAGGGGGATGGAGACAGGAGAAACCCAGTTTTGTGAGCGGCAGGACCCCTCGCAAGCCGAAAAGGTCAAAGCAGGCTCGGTGGAGCTAGAAGGACCGGTCCCCACCACTGCGCTGAGCCGCATGTCCTCAGCTGGAGGAGCAGCGACCTGTGCGCACCTTCCCCTGCAAGATCAAACCAGCTGTTTTAAACATCTCCCAGTCAGTCTACATTAAAGGGCTCCTTCCAACTTTAATTGCAGCAGAAAAAAAACCCAGCACTGTGTCTCGTACAGGAGAACAGCTTTAATAAGATCGTGGGAGCCTAGCAGGGTGGCCAGGATGCTCAAGCGGGGAACACTAGTGGCATTTCCAGACTCTCCAGGGCCTCACCTTCCTTGAGATTTTAGATAAAACCCTGTTTCCTGAAACCAGCACAAGCCAAGCTCCTGATATTCACAGATCTGTGAATTTTGTTGGCTCTCAAGCCCTCCCGGGGGAGCACAAGCCTTCACGCATCCCTAAAACCCATCAAACTGGGGCGAAGCAGAACTGGCACGGGGGACAAGGAGCTCATTGCATCCTCTGAGGAAGAGTTTGGCCATGGTAGCATCCCTACCAAAGACAGCTGCAGGTTGGATTTCCCACTCGTGGCTGCTGGTCGCACTGGTTTGGACTGGGCACGGTGCTGAGCTTGCTGCCTGCTGCGATTTTAGCACGACATCCTGCTTGGCTGGTTTGAGCCCGGTGCTGGACAGGGAACACACCTTAATCCCCACGGGGTCAGGCCAGTATGGTCTGTAATCTGGAGGATGGTGGTTTCGGGCTCCCAGCAAGCGTGAAGTATTCAGCGGATCATGTGCTTCTCCAAACCCACCTGGGATCACACCCACCCGGAACGGATGGAGACACACTGCCGAAACCTCATCTTCATTTTGTGTTTGGGGTTTTTTTTTCCAGCAAGTTTAGTCACGGCACATTTTGAGCCGCCACGGTCACTGCGGATGCTCACTCAAGCCCAAAACACCTTGTCTCCATTGGGTGGTACCTGCACTCACCTCTTCTTCCTCCTCCACCTGCTATTAGCACCGACGTGCCCGTGCACAGGGAGAATGACGATTTCTAGTCAACCGGCCCATTCAGGGCTGAGTGTCTCTTCCTAATAACACCTTGTCCTGAGAAGTTGCTATGAAGATCCCTGGTACACAACAGATGGGATCCTGCCTCTCCATTAAATTGAGTGAGCTTGGTCGGCCCCATTTTTGGGGGCTGACTTCATCTTTTTCCCAATTTCAGCCTGTTTCTAGCCATGATGGAGCAAGACCTGACACCCCAGTGGTCCCCCGGGAACCCCATGAATAGCCCAGACCCTCTTGGGGTGTTCCTTCTCACACATCCTGCACCGCCACTCTGTCAAAGAAAGTTTGATAACCTCCCTAAGCCAATAATTACACCTTATTTATTACATTGCATACGTAATTGCAGGCAGGAACTTTTAAGAGCCATGTCAGCCTAATTACTTGCAATAGGGCAAGGCATCGAACCAGTTATCAAGTCCTGCTCGGGTTTGCATGAGGGTTTATTTTCTTTGGGTACGTAGCTGTAACAGTGGGGCAGGAGCATCCCAGGCCAGCACCAAGTCATCTGTCATGGACCTGCGTTCCCCATCCCAGCTGGAAGCCAGGGAAGCAGGGCAGGAGGCTGGTTTGGACAAGCAAATGCTGATAAAACCCAACAGAGGTTGGTGTCAGTCCTAGTAAAACATCCTGGCTTTGCAACCACTTTCTCCTGGGTGAGAAAGCACAAGAAATCCCCTTCCATCCTTTCTTCTCCCCAAAATAAAGGCATCTCCCAGCAGGCAGACTTCATACCTGACAATCCAAGAGCCAAGCACCCCGTAAAACTGCTTTTTCCCCCAGGGCTGGAGCCGTACACATACCCCTGCACTCACCCTGCCCATGCTCTCCCCCAGCTTTGCATTAAATTTGCTTCCCTATAAATATCTCCCTCACTGGGACGTGCTGGATGCTTCCTCCTTAGAGAGCAATAAAGCCACGGGTGGGCTCAGCTTTGACCGAGCTCCTTCATCCTCACCGGTGGGTTGGTTTCGCCTCCTCGAAGCTGCCTGTCTCTTCCAAAATAAAGCCGGCGCAGGCAGGAATGGGCAGGAATGGGCAGCTCTTCGTGGCTCGATTGGGATGGCACCTGTTTGCACCTCCTAAACGTGAAAGGTCAGCTTGAAAGGACTCCATGGGGGGAACATTTCCCTCCTACTCTTTGCAATAAGGCACGTGCCTGCAGGAAGGGAGCCACAAAACGACCCCAAAGCTCCTCACCAGGGACCCATAGAGCTTAAAACCCCCTCGCACCCACCGGCTCGGTCCTCCTTGGGGAGGAGTTGCTGGGCGATGCGCACGTGAAAACCCTCAGGAATTAGCTCGCTGGGGTTGTTTGCAAGCTCCAGCGCTGGGATCTGTTCCCAGGTCCTTGAAATTAGGGCAGGCAGAGATCCATCAGCGGCGGGGAAGTTTATGCAGAGCAGCTCCTAATCTGGCAGATCTGATTTTTAAAAGAGCCAGAGAACTCCTCTGACCAGATTGACTATAGCCACAAAACCACGAGCCTCCAGACATCCACATGTGTGTATATATATATACGTGTCTATCTATATAGACGTTCTGCAATGGTTTACCATGTCTGATCTCCCAAGTGACAGCACAGAGCAGAGCTTGCATCAGGAGCAGCACTTTTGCGTCCTGAAAAATCCCGTTCTTGCAGCATAAACCAAATTTTATTTAGCAGCCCATGGCGGGAATCACCCAGGCTTTCGCTGCAATGAGGACAGGCAGGTCCTCGCACTTGTGCCCAACACCGAATGCAGGTACAGAGAGGATGCCTCAGCCACCTCTCCACAGTGCGATTGCCCCTCTCCTTCCTCCCCAAATGAGACGTTGCAATGGGTGGGTGCTTTGCCAAAGCCTCTACGAGAAGGATTTAGTATTTTCTCTGCTGCTGGCATAGCTGCAGTGGCTACATTAAGACCTCTAGAGGTTTGCAAAGACCCCAAGCAGCTTTGAAAAACCTGCAAGGCCTGCAAAGACCCCAGAAAACTTAAAGACCCTACATGGCTGGCAAAGAACCCCAAAGGTTTGCAAAGTCTCCAGGAAGCTTGTAAAGAACTAAGAAGCTTTGAGAGACCCCAGAAGGCTTGCAAAGACCCCAAGACGCTTTGAAAGACTCTGCACAGCTTGCAAAGATGAAACTTGGTTTCCAAAAACCCCAGGAAGCTTGCAAATACCTCATCCTTCTTCCGCAACGATCCCTCATAGACAGAGACCGGTGCAGTGGAAGGGAAATGGGCTCTGCCAGCCTCTTCCCCACACAGTCCAGCAGCCCTCCTCCAGTTTTGCCCCAAAACGGGGCATTCCCCTCTCTTTTTTGTTTTGTTGCAAGCTACCAGGGAGGTGCACGCAAGCCCAAGCCTGGCTGCTCCTCTTGGGCAGCCAGGGCCACCCAAAAATCCCCAGGACCACTTAAAAAAACCCAGAGCCACCAGGGTTTCAATCCCATCTTTGCTCGCAGGTAACACTTGCTCCTAAAAGCCCACAGGTTTCCTTCTGCCTGCCAAATGCCAGGGGCTTTTACCCATGCCAGCACCATCACACCAGCCAGACCATGAGGGATATAAATACATCTATATATAGTTGTATAAATCAAACCCTGTGACCAGCTAGAAATACTCCTGATGATTTTAAAAATCACAAGTGATGTGGTGACCTTGGGGTCTTCCTGTAAGATGGGAAGGATTTGGGGTTGGGTTTTTTTTTCTGAATAAAAGGAGGATTTAAATAGCATGTGTTTTCCTCACTGTCAACTGAAATATTAAATCCTCAGGTGCAGGAATTGAAAATTGAAAATGGTAAAAAAGCAGCTGCTTTTTGCTCATTTTCTCCCAAACTGATGGGTTTACACCTCTGTTTCTCCAGCCCACAGGTCCCAGGAGAGCACAAAGAAGTGAGGCCACCCCGACCCATGCGATGCCAGCTGCTGGCTCTGCTTTGGGGTAAAAAGAGGGAAAATAAGTCCCATACAGTGCTGAAGAACAGAGCCTGCTTGTGCACATATGATGGTTTCTGGTTTTCTTTCTCTTTTTAAATTATTTCTCGTTCTGGTTCCTCTTTCACCAGTGTTTCTTACTACCGGTGGTTTAAATAGACAGAGGCTAAATAAATAAATCATGATGCTTCTCAGAAGGAGCATTTTCCAGCTGCCAGCAGGTGAGCTCCTGGGTCGGGTTGTCTAAAGCAGGGGTCATTTAACCTAAGCCCCTGGCATGTTTTGCACAGCAGCGGTGCCACCCTGACCATGATGCTCTATGAAAGGCTTAGGCTGGGAGCAAAGTGGTTTATATTTTCTTATATTCCTCGGGGAGAACATCTATGGCCTTTAATAAAACCTCCCCATTGCTACAAATCTCATTTTGCATGTGCAGAAAAGCAGCAAAACTGCTTTTTTTTTGTGCTCAGCAATGCAAAGTCCTCTCTCACATTTGCTCAGGTCACGGCAAAAAAAAACCAAACAAACCAAAACCAACAAATGAAAAACCAGGATCTACTTCAGATGAGAAACTGGATTTGAGCTTGTTTCCTATGCCCCGGCCACGAAGGGAAGAGAATACTAAAAAAGAAAAGCCCGAAAGGGATATAAATAGGGAACATCAACCTCAACATTTCTGCTCCTCACTAATTGCCTGTGGCTTCCAAAATCTGGGGCAGAAGTTTGGTTTTTAAAATGAATATTTAGCTTGATGTTAATAAATAACACAAATGCCTGCGTAGGCAGCAATTGCTCCTGACATGCTCCGCTGCGGTGCAGGGTGGCAAGTGGCAGGTTCACCGTGCAAAACCACCTCTGATTTCCCCCATCAGCAACTGGCTCCCCAGCTTCCCTTTGAAAGTAAGCAGGGGGAAAAAAAAAAAATACCAAAACCCAAGAAACAAAAACCACCACAAAAAAAAGGAGAGTCCTGCTCTAGCCTAAGGGCTGGGAAATTGTATTTCATCCTCCCAAGAGCAGTCAGAGTTTTCCCTAGAGAGCAAAAAGAAGCCGATACCTCATGGATGCAAATACCAGCTAAAACCCACAGTGCAGCAAAATCACCTCTGCGTTGGGGTGCTCGTCCCTGTTTGGGGTCAGGGAGATGCTGGAGGGATGGGGAGCTGGGGACAGCTGGGGGAGCTGCTTGCATAGGGCTGGGAGCCGGCCCGGCTTTGGGCCAGCTGCCCTCCCTCTCCATCCCTTCCCTCCCCTCGGAGATCATTTTCATGGGGCTTTAGAGGGTCCAATCCAACCGCCCCTTCCATTCGGGGCTGGGGAGGGGACTGCAAAGTTGTTGTCCCAAACTTTGCAAGCTCCAAAAGTTGATTGATTTGCTCCAGGGCCAGTCGAGGAGGAGGAAGGAGGCGTGCCAGGGAGGAAGGAGAAGCAGCTGGGTGCTGCTAGGGGGGCTCAGTGCTACCCGGAGTGGGTAGGGAAGGATACACGTGCCCATCATCGGGGCATCCAGGCTGCTGCGTGGGGAGATGCCGGGGGACCGTACACTCCGGCTGCAGCACGGGAACCGCATCGAGGCCCTGTGTGTGCTGGGCACCCACATCTCCGCCGATGTCTACGGGTGAGTGGGATGCCCTAACACTCCCTGTCCTCCTTCATCTCTGCACCTCCACCTTTCTCCTCACCTTTACCCCCCGTTTATCCTTCCGCAAACCCTTCTCCTCGTTTTTCCCTCTGCTCCCCCAAAACTCACAGCCCTGACACCGTGATTTAATGCAATTTGTGGGCAAAATCTTCCCTGGGCTTTGCAAATCTACATGAGTCCCAGGAAAGCTTCGAGCATCTGCGTTTGCACAACATGGTATTTACCCCGGGTCTGCGACGGCGATGGGTTTGATCCGTTTGTGGTCAATAGATCCAGTGTCATCTCGGAAAGCTGCTGGAGAGCGGAGGGATGAGCAGGAGCCATGGGGGTGGACTGCAAAGGAGGGGATGCAGCTGGGAGAGGGGAGGAAAACAAGCTCTGGTGACCAAGCAGAGTCCTGGGAAAGCATGCAAGTCCCCACACCACCAACCCCGCTCCCCTAAAACAAACTGAACGCTGTACTTCAGGATAATTATTCCCCCAAAGGAAAAAGTTTAAAGGCTCATTTACGTGGTTAATTCTGGTCTTTGCTGCTTTTGCAAACCTCACCCTCAATACTGAAGCCAAGCAGCACAGTTACAACTCATCTGGCACCTCTCCAGGTCAAATCTCCTCCCGGTGGGATTCCCAAAACCCAGTAACAAGGAAACCAAACCAGTTTTTCCATGTGTAATTAAATGTAATTTAACAATTTGAGAAACACCCGGGCAGCAGCAAACGAGCTCTCAGATTTCCTCTCCCCCTCAACCGGTGCAGGTTTGGTAGAGCCGTCGGCACCCAGAAACCCAAAAAATGATGCTGTAACGGTGATACAGTGCGAGCTCTCAGGTGTCAGAGGCACGCATGCTCAAAGGAAGCCTGCACCTCAAGAGCTGCAAGCAGCCCAAAAATAATAACCCTGGAAAGACAGGGAAATTAGGGAAAAGGAGCCAGGAGAGGGGAAGGGGATGCACAGAGCAGCTGGGGAAGAGCAAAGGCGCATCGGACTGGGAGTGGTGCAACACCAGCTGCTTCAGGGCTGGATAAAATCACCCCGAAAATTAGAGTTTCCCATGGTAAAGTCTCTCAGCTGGGTTGCCACACCACCCTGATGAGCTGTTAAATACCAGGTTTGCCTCGGCTGGAAAATAAACACGGATTTCTCCATTGAAGTACAAACCCGAGTTTGGTTCCAGCAGCGCTGAGTGCTTTGGCTGCGATTATTATAGATTGTAATCTGCACCAATAGGCTGTAAAATAGACTCATTTTGCTAAAATAGCATGCTCTGCCCTTAAAAAAGACACTTCAAGCATTCCCAGGCAGGGAGGAAAGGGCGGAAAGGTGCCGGCGGTGAGCGTGGAGACACCAGCATGCCCAGTCTTGGCTACGTTCTGGGCAGTGAAACTAATTGCAGTGAGAACCGAGTGTTTTCGGCGCAAACATCAAAACACAGAGTGTTTTTGGCAGGGCGGCCCCAGCTGGAGCGGTCTCCTTTGGCGTGAAGCACACGGAGGGGGTGAGCGTGGAGGTGGCATGCCGGGGCCGAGCAGAGACCGGGTCAGCCCCCGGCAGTGGGACACGGTGGCCGCTGGATGAGGGGACAGTCCTGAAGTTCAGCATGAGCCAGGCCAGCACTGAGGTCAACGATAACAAGGCAAGAAGTTGGGGTGCAGGGGTGTGGAACCCCCACGGAGGGAGAGTGTTCTTCCCCAACCAGGGATCTGGGGGTTTGCAGGTAACTGTCAGCTTTTACGCGGAGGGAGGGCAGCCCATCAACCAAGCTGGGGTCTTCCTCACTGGCATCGGTGAGTACGAAGGCTTCTGCAGTGCAGCAATCCATTTTCACCCTCTCGGTCCCTTGGAGTAGGGTGCTGTGATGTGGGGGCAGAGATAGACCCACGTTTGCTAGGTCTGGGGGGCTTTTGCACCCACCCAACCTAGCCTGGGACGATGGTGGGGTCTGTCCATCCAGGGATCTCTCTGGACGTTGATGCAGATCAGGACGGTGTGGTGGAAAAGAACAACCCCAACAAGGTAATTCAGCCTCTTCCACTGCACAGAAAGTCCACGGGCTTGCAAGAGCCTGAGCTCGCTAAGCCCCAGCGGGATGTTTTAGGCAAGCTGGACCTGGGGTCCCGAGGGACACGGGGCCATCCTGCTCGTCAGCTGTGACAAGGAGAGCCCCTTCACCCCGGCATCAGACTGCAACAACGAAAGGGTATTCAGCAAAGAAGGTAACAAAGCTCAAAAAAAAATTATATAAGGAAAAAATAGTCCATTACTCTCCCTCTAATCTTTTTGGAGATGAAATATTGCTTGGGAACCAGCTGCCCATCAGCTCCTCTCCACCAAGCTGCAGAGTAAGCTTCTCAAATGGATTTTTTTTTTTTTTTTAATGCCATGCAAACTAATTGCGGTCAAGCAGGGGCATGAAGCACAGCCAGAAAAACAGCAGAGGTGCCACTGACAGAGCTTGGCCCAGGGATGCTTCGCGGGTGTGAAAGGAGCCCAGGGCAAGGCACTCGGCCAGCAGCCAGGAATACACCCGCCTGTTCCTGGAAAACTCAAACCACGTGGAGCCGGTACCCGTTGGCTTTTTGAGGCCAGGGACCAGCTGTGCCAGGGCCGGTGGGGGGCGAGAGGGGAATCAAAGGGCTTTTTCTTTTTCAAAGCACAAGCCATAATCTTTGCTAGCAGGACCACAGGTAGTTTTTCCAGCTTGCAAAGGCTGGTAGCAAGGGAAGAGTGGATTTCTTGGCATGGGAGATGCAAACGCCAGGAGTGAGCATGCGAGGCAGCCAGAGCTGAATGGTGCCATCACACATCACCCAATTTTTTTTTGTTTGCACCCCAGATTTGCTGGACATGTCTCGGATGGTCTTGAGGACCCAAGGGCCACAGCGCCTGCCCCAGGGGTACCAAATCGTTCTCTATATTCCTGTCTCCGATGCCGACAAAGTTGGGGTCTTCTATGTGCAGAGTAAGTCCTTCCTCACCTCTTCCTTTGCCCCTTCCTCCTCATTGTGGTGCTTTTAAGATCTCTGCAAGCTTTTTTCTTTCCATTTCTGACCTTGTCCTCTCCATGATCTTCAAGTGGCACTTCTGAAGCAAATCACGCCCTCAGCATTCCTTCTCCGATTTTTTTTCCAGCATTGAATATTCTCTTTTCTCAATCAATTGGAAAACTTTGGAGATTAACAAGCAGAGGCACATGCCATAAAGCCATTTATCCAAGGTCATACAGCAAAGGAGAAGAAAAAAAAAAAAAAAAAAAAAAGCGCCACGTGTCCTGACACCCAGATGCTTTATCCATGATGGCAACATGCTTTCCAACACATTTTCCCCTCCTTGATCCTTGTTGTGGGCAGAGTGATCTATTCCCTGGGACCAAAAGCCCCCATCCAGCCCAGAAACATGCCATTAAGTAGCTAGGTCTTGTCTCTCTGTCAGCAGGAGGATTGGTGGCATTGCAATCCCATGGCAGGGCAGAGAGGGCTGCAAGGGCAGAAACCCCATGAAAACATCTCCCCAATGACTGCTCCATCCAAGGAAAGGCTGAGACATTTTTCCTCACCCTTCTTGTGCATGGCTGAAAATTTGCAAGCCCCTTAACTCCTGTTTTAAGCTACTTCTGCCAGATGAAGTTGTATCCACCCACAGAGGTGAAGGAGCTCCAACACAGAGGGATTGTGGTACTCCCTTGCACACAGCAAAATATGCTTGAAACCACCACCGAAACTTTGGAAATTGCCCACCTTCCCCTTTCTCTTCTTTCAGACCCCTTCTTCGGGCAGCGCTATGTCCATGTGCTGGGCCGGAGGAAGCTGTACCACATCGTGCAGTACACCGGTGGAGCCGCTGAGCTTGACTTCTTCGTCGAGGGGCTCCGCTTTCCTGACGACACGTTCTCTGGGCTGGTCTCCATCCATGTCAGCCTCCAGGAGACGCTGGTTGAGGTCCGGGGGCTCCGGGAAATGGGTGCGGATGGGAGGCTGCAACGGCCTGAGGGGCATGAAGAAGGGGATGGGGATTGAATGGAGAGCAGTCCCTATTAATTTACCCCAAAATTGACCTCAGGGGTCAGGTATTTGGGGGGGAAGAGTGGTGAACAGGGTGTGGAAAGTTGCTGATTTCTGCTTGCCTCCCCCAGGGTATCCCTCACGCACCAATCTTCACCGACACAGTAGTGCTCAGGGTAGCACCATGGATCATGACACCCAACACTTTGGCACCAGTGAACGTCTTTGTCAGCAGGTAAAGGCCAAGGGATGACGCCCTCCTGGCCAAATCAGCATCAGGCCCCCGGTCTCCCTGGACATCACCGAGACAGGCTGGGGAGGTGATGGGCAGAGGGAAAGGTAGCTGCCTGCAGGGGATATCCACCCTCCAGCAGTCCTTCATCATCCCCTTCCCTCCTGCCATCCGCTTTCCCAGCATGAAGGACAACTACCTCTTCATCAAGGAGATAAAAAACCTGGTGAACAAGGCCGGCTGTGAGCTGAAGGTTTGCTTCGGCTACATCAACCGTGGGGACCGCTGGGTGCAGGTAGGTGGGCACCAGAGAGGGGGGCAAAGCATTCCCTCCCTCCTGATGTGCCCCGTGTGGGTTTTCCTCCCTTCTTTAGGACGAGATTGAGTTTGGCTACACCCATGCTCCCCACAAAAGCTTCCCGGTGGTGCTGGACTCCCCTCGAGATGGAGGGCTGGAGCAATTCCCCATCAAGGAGCTGCTGGTAAGAGCAGGACAGTCGTTTGCATTGCCTGGGGAGCTGGTTGCAGGTTTTTATGCTTAGCCTATTTCACCACTCCTAAAACCCTACTTGCACGCGTCTCCTTGGAGGCCCTACAATGAATTGCCTGAAAAATGAGAATTTAACACTTCTGCACGCAACTGCATGGCAATACTACCCCATCCACTTCCAGCCAGGAGGACGCCAAGGGCCTCACCCCCCCTTAAAACAAGGATCAGAGCCTAATCCACATCCTAGCCATCTGGAAAACCTTTTATCCAGAAGGTGCTGGATAAGAGGGAAAAGGAGGAGCTCATGCCTCTGGGAACGAAGACTCCTGCCAAGCTCCAGCACAGGAGCTGAGTTCTTCACCCCGAGTACCCCAGGAATGGGCTGGTTTTTCCTTTCTTCCTCTACACCTGTGAATATGCAGCAGCTCCCAAGCAGGAGAGGAGAGGAAAGGGAAGCATGAGAGGGGGCAATTTACTTTCTTGGAAGAGAATAAGATGCAGCCAGCTGCCAAAAACATCTGTGTGGAGCTTCTTTGCCAAGGCAGAGCACCAGCCACGGGCAGGGTGTGCAAAGACAGCTGCCTGGGAGAGCAGTCACCCTGGCCAGGGCATTTTGGGAGAGCCCAGCAAAGACAAGCATGGGAAAAAGATGGATGGAATGATCCCTTTGAGGTATCACCATGCATAAAGGACAGGACATCCCCAAGCAGCCACCAAATCTCTGCCCCATACACCCAGCCAAGCCCTGGCAGCAGCCTCAACCCTGGTCTTCTCTCCGACGGTAACGGGAGAAGAGGACAGCTCACTTTTTTTCTGCTGCATGTCACTTTGGGGAAGGTTAAACACTTTCAAAAGCATTGAAATACATCGTTTCTCATGCCTGAAATGAGTACACGCAGTCCCGGATTCATCAGGCAGGATGGGAATAGTGTGCTGATCCGCTCCTTCGCAAATAAGCCGGGCAACCGCTCCTATCTGCCCTCTTTAGGAATTGCTTTGCTTCATATTTAGAGAAGCAATTTCAGCCTTTGGAGCTGCTAACATATTATACTCCAATTTCTGCTTTGAAGCCTCCCCTAATCCCCACTCCTATCTTTCCAATCTCATTTTCCAGCTAAGAATATTTAGCCAAATGCAACACGCACGGGTCCTCCTCTCGCCGCGGCCAAGCCCTAAGCCCCTGGGACCCTGCGCCAGGGAAAAAGGAGACGAGAGGGAATTAGCCCCTCAAAATCAATCTGGAACTGATAGGACTTGGATGCGACCCGCAAACTCAGGATGAAACAGCGCCTTGACAGTTGAAACCGTACCAGCTCCGTGGTTTATTAAACTGAAATAAGCTGAGAGCAGGTGTTTCATGCTCAGTCTCTCCTGCAGCACCCGGAGAAAGGATCTGACCCCCAGCCATCCTCCAGACACGCACCCCAAAAATGCACGGGGTGCCTCAGGGAAAGGCAGCCCTCCCGTGCTCTCTCTAGCCCAGCTTCTTCAAATACGCTCAATTAAAAAAAGCAGCTTCTAGATCAAAGCCATGCACCCTCAGGTCTCCCTGCTCATTTTAACCAACCCGTACATTTAGCTTACCCCTACAGAAACCCAACACTAATAAGTGACTGGGATTTAGTGCAAACCCAACAGATACCTGATCTTGTCTGAGGGGCTGCCGTGAGCTCCAAGCCCATACTGACTTGAACCCGAGAGCAAGGACAGGTTCAAGGCAGGATTTTTGTCCCATCGCTGCCATTTTTGCCCTGTTTTAACAATTGCAATCTCTCCCTTGGGCATTTGACCCTGACACATCGCAACGAAGGGTTAATTACCCCTGCATGCACAACACCTTAAATCCCAGGTTTATTAAGTCCTGAAAATCAGGGCTTAAATAGGATTTAAGGGAAGTACAGCCCTCCAGGTGGCTCTTATGCCTGGGTTGGATTTACCCTCAGGGGCTAAAGTTCATCTAGCTCTACAAGAGCCATCCAGAAACTCAGCTTCGGGGCTACCCCAGCACCTCTAATGAGCTTAATGTGGACACTTAAACTCTGGCTGTGAGATAGCAGAGGAGATCTCTCCCCAGCTCAACGCCCCAGCTCTGCCCCTAGCATTTGCCATTTATTACTGAGCCCAGATGACCCAGAGACCTTTATCCTCTTGCCTTTCCTTTAGTCTCTCCCCATCCATGGACTTCCCAAGGCTTCACTCTTAACATTTTTAGCCCCTGGAGCAGATCTGAGCCCAGCAGGAGGGATAACGGCAAAGACATGGAGGTAAGGTGGACTCAGGGCAAAGCCCACAGCAATTTCTCTTTTCCCAGGGCCCTGACTTTGGCTATGTGAGCAGAGAGCCCCTCTTCGAAGCCATCGCCAGCCTCGACTCCTTTGGCAACCTGGAGGTCAGCCCACCCGTGACTGTGGCGGGGAAGGAATATCCCCTGGGGAGGATCCTCATCGGCAGCAGCTTCCCCACGTAAGAGATGGGAAACCCAGGTGTTTGGGAGCAAAGAAACCACATGTGCTCCTAAACATCATCAAAAACATGTTAATGGCTTTAATTAGCCATTCCCTGAGCAGCTGCAAATGTGGTCCTCTATAGTGTGGGTGCACCCAACCCCAGTGCTCAATCTCTGCCTTCACATTTGCACCCTCCTTTTCCTCCACCTTGGTAGCCATTTATGTGTATGTACATATGGATGCATAAATATTTATTCCCTTTCCTGGGGGTACTTCGCCCCTAGATCTGCAGGGAGGAGAATGACCAGAATGGTGCGGGATTTCCTCTACGCCCAGCAAGTGCAGGCTCCCGTGGAGCTCTACTCCGACTGGCTATCTGTGGGCCACGTCGATGAGTTCGTCACTTTTGTGCCCACCTTCGACAAAAAGGTACCCCAAAACCCCATGCTGCTCTGTGGTTTCTCTTCTGAGATACTAATACCACTGGGACACCTCTAGGGAAAACCCCAAAGCTTGTTTCTTTGAGAGTCCCAGCCAGTGTTTGCTTAAGTTTTCACCCCTGTCCACAAAATGAGGGCTCTGAACACAAAAAGGGACTTGCTGAGCAAATAATCAACACAGACAGAAGGAAAAAAGATGCCTGCAAAGGTAGTCCAAGAAATTTAAACCTCAACATTCACATGGGCTGGCAAGGGCTCACAGCTGCTCAGCATCTCCCAGATGTTTTCAGAAGCTAGCTCTTTCCCCTATCCTGATTTTTACTGCTTCTGACACAAGACTTTTCCGCCCCCCAGGGAAACCATACCTTGTCCTGGATGGTTCAGAAAAGGCGTATTTATGCACACAAACACCCCACAAGCTTCCCAGGCAGTGCTTTTGCCCTCCTCAGGGCTGTGCTAAGCCCCTGTAAGAGATGCCATCAAGACTGCAGCAAGCAGCCCTCAGTGCTCTACCATGGAGACCATTTCTGCTGGTGGGATGAAACCCAGTTCACACACAGGGCTCAGACCCTGCAAATTCCCAATTCCCATGGAATTAGCTTAATAGCAATGTTTGGCTTCTTCTGAGGAAGTCAGAGCCTGATTATTCATTTGCTGCATCCTCCCCCCTCCATCACAAGGCCAGCCCCGAAACAAAAAATACCAACCTAGACAGCAACCACACTCCTCACTCACCATCCCAGCTCACCCAAATCTCTGGCAAGCACCTTCCCCGGAGTTTATATAGCTGATCTGCGGTGGGCAGAATTGGACCCAGCTGCACCCGGGCTGCAGTCTTCCTCCCTGTCCCAGCATCAGTTTAACCCCTCAGGGGCGGTTTGGTGGGTATTTGCCAACAGAGTAAACCACCGCACCTCATTTGGATACATCCCCTCAGCACCGCATTGAAAAAGGCACTCAACAACAGCAAAACCGCCTAATTTTAAGAGTTTAAGCTCAGGTTCCTTGCAAAAATAAGCCACTGAGGTTCCCCCAAGGCTTCAGATAAACCGCTTTTGGTGACTGCTCTCCCTCCTGTCTTGCCCCAGCAATTTCGGATGCTGATGGCCAGCCCGGCGGCGTGCTACAAGCTCTTTCGGGAGAAGCAGAAGGAGGGCCAGGGTGAAGCCACCATGTTCAAAGGCAAGGGGACTGTGGGCAGCTTCGGTCGAGCTTTGATGTCAGCTGAGACAGCCGGAGCTGCCCCACGGAGCAGCCGGCCCGAAGGCGGCAGCGCCTGACCGACGTGCGGGTATCAGGGGGATGTGGGGACCTTTTCCCACCCTGCTGCCCTTCACAGCTGGCAAGCGGGATGCCTGCCCACCATACTCAGCCTCCTCAAGTCCTATTTTGGGAAAGAGAGTGGGACGGGAGGGATAAAGCCCTCTGCGCGGAGGGGATGCTTGCTTGGTGGGATGGAGCATCTCTGTAAATGCCAGCAGAGCTCCAGCACGGAGTGGGACAACTGGGGGCTCTCATGTCACCCCAAATTAGCACCGTTTGTTCTCGTTTGCCCTTCCCTTCCTGCAGCAACGACATTTTGGTTGCCAGTTTGGGCATCCTTTAATTGTGGTTTTGAACATCATCCATCCACAACAGGGTTGGGGGAAGGTCTCCATACCTCCGCAAGTCCCTCTGGGTCACTGCCACCTGCCCGGGACCCAGCCGTCCCCAAACAAGGGGTGGCCTCCATGGACATGGCAGCTCTGGTTTTATGGAGGTGAATGGAGAAATTTAGCAGATTAGATTCTATGGACAGGAGGATGCAGGATAGGACCTTTCCAATGCTCTTTCCAAAGGGCAGAGGTTTTCTTCCCACCCAGTTTCCCAATAAACTAAGGATCAGGACTTGTGGCAGTCTTAACCCCAAGCTCAAGAAATTGGGATTTTGGGGACTTTTTCCATCTCTGTACCCCATCTTAAACCACGCTTCTGCTAGCGCCGCTTCATTTTGATGGAGGTTTGCATTTGTAGGGTACTTGGGGACAGACATGAAACGGGTCACCATTAACAAGATCCTTTCCAACGACATCCTGGTGCAGCAGAACCAGTATGTCCAGGTAATAACCAATATTTCTGGTAATAATTGGTATTTCTTGCAATAACTGCCCCAGGGTGGTACAAACCCTTAAGGAAGGTGTTGCATTTTGGCTCTTCTCCTGTGTGAGATGGTTTTAGGGACTGTGCCCACCTGCGTTCCCTGCCTTGATCTGCTCTTCTCCATTTCTTCCAGCGCTGCATCGACTGGAACAGGGATGTCCTCAAGAAGGAGCTGGGCTTGACGGAGGAGGACATCGTCGACCTGCCAGCCCTCTTCAGGCTTGACAAGCAGGGCAAAGCCATGCCGTACTTCCCCAACATGGTGAGGGGGGGTCCCTGCTCCTCGAGTCCTCTCCAAAAACCCATTTATTCAGCCAGATGAGTCCTCAAAGTTGTCCCCCAAAAGCACAATATTTATAGCTGCCCAGAAAAACAAAATATCTCCAGCCAGGGTTGGATAAGCCCAGGTCTACCGTAACTATGTGGCTTTGTGCTGCTTGCGGTGGGGTTAACCTACATAGTATTGAGACGAAAACCTTTCAAAGTGGTGAAATGGCAAGGCGTGGGACATGTCTTAATGATACAAAAGGAGAAAACGATGCTGGATTTGGAGGCCTGGGGGAGGGTGGCTGCAAAAAGTGGCGTCGATGCCCCATTTTGGGGTGAGGCTGGTGAAGGAGCAGCTTTCCTCTCGCTTCATCAGTCCCGATGCCACTGGGCTCCCCTTGTGTCACCCCACAGGTCACCATGATCGTCCTGGCCAAGGACCTGGGCATCCCCAAACCCTTCGGCCCCGTGATGGGGGGCGAATGCTGCCTGGAGCGGCAGACCCGCTCCCTCCTGGAGCCGCTGGGCCTACGTTGCTTCTTCCTCGAGGACGTGGCCTCCTACCACGGCAGGCTCGGGGAGGTCCGCTGTGGCACCAACGTCCAGCGGCGGCCCTTCGCCTTCAAATGGTGGCACGTAACGCCATAGCGAGGCCTCCTCTGCCCTCCTCCCTCACCCCTGGTGGCTTTTTCAGCGTGTGTTGCTTGCGATTCAGTTAATAAATAAATTTGCTGTGAGGAAAGAGGCGGGAAATTAAATAATAACGGGTGATAATTGTGACAGAAAGGGAGGGAAGCCCTCAGAGAGGGTGAGACAGAGGGGATGCCATTTCGGCCCTCAGCGCCTGCCATTTTGCCCTGAGCAGTGTTGAGGCAGGTGGGAGGGCCTGAGCACCTCTCCTGCAGAAAGAATT
>NW_009622706.1:0-24724 GCF_000690535.1 Cariama cristata
GTTTTAGAGTTTATGATTAAAAGCTGAAACATGTATCTTTTTCACATATTCGAATATTACTGTTTAAAGTATTTTGACTGTAACACCTACTGTTAACGATCAAGCTATATGTATCTTTTTCACATATTCAAATATTACTGTTTAAAGTATTTTGCCTGTAACACCTACTGTTAACGATCAAGCTGAATGTTACCTGCCTTCTTGGTTTCTTAGGATGCCTTAGCATTAATACTACCTCAACTTTTGCTGAGCTTTTACTTGTCTGTCATCCCTTTGGGCATTCTTGTGTTAGTTTGACCTTCCTGTACGCTTCTTTGAAGAATTCTTCAATCCTGAGTGATGTTTCCTCACGTATTAGTTTCTACAGGCTGCTGTTTGGCTGTCTCTGTCTGTGCAGGGAGTCAGGCTTCTTTCTTGCCCATCCTCCTACTTCTCCCTGCCCTCCCTCCCCGCCCTGCGCCTTCTGTTTGGCAGAGAGAAGTATGTTTTTCAAAAATATTACCTGTATAGTAAACTGATATTTTTTTCATTTGTGCTTATGTTAAGAACTCTGTATTTCTTAAATACTTTGCTTTTAAATTCATGTGTCTATCTTTTCTGTGATGTTTTTCATTTGGACATTGCTAAAGCCTTGCTACTATTCAGAACTACTTACAGTATATCCTTGGATCATACAAGGTATTACTGTAAAACACTAGTAAGGGGGGAACTGCATCTAATTTATGGTCTTGTAAAGTAGATCAGGGTTTCCAAACTGCAGATAAATCTACACGATAGACTGGAAATCCGTTGAATTACACTGCTGGTTGGAAGTGGTGCAACTCATAATGGAGTTGGCTTTGCTATAGCAAATTTCAGCAGTGGTGTATCTTCTTCGTGTGCTCCCAGTCCTCTTTGTCCTCCTGTTTTCTGTAACCACAACAGTATTTGCTGTTGATCAGCCTCTTGAGTATATCATTGGCACAAGCATCCAGGGGGTATTTAGTAGTCTCTAAAAGGAAATGAAAGTTGTTGCTTTTTCTTCAACTGTTAGCTACTTGTCTGGAGAATTTAACTCAATGAAAGTACCCATGAGGGAGAAGAAGAAAAGGCAAGCTAACACGAAGCATTAGGAGATCTTCTAAGACTTTTTTTTTTTTACAAAGGGGTCTCAAACCAAAAATAGGAAGTGGGGACAGTGAAGGCTGGAGGAATAAGGTCTTGGGGAAATAATGCTAAACTGTGTTAGACACAGTTCAGTTGGTAGGTCACATGGACACATGAACAAGTAATACTTTCATGTATGGCCTCACGTATCTCCTGTTCTGCTACGTTGTCTCTTGGGAGTCATCCCTCCCTACTGCTTTAAAGATAACTATTGCAAGAGGCTGGCTATTGCTATGTCTGTTTACATGTCTTCTAGTTCACTGGCTTGTTCATAGACAAATATTATCTCTGTAGCAGCATATTTGAAGCGCTCGACTAACAAGCTATCTTAATGTTCATCTGAGATAGGAAGGTGTCTGTAAACCATTTTCAGTGGTGCAGAATTGAAGCACAGAGAAAAACAGCTCTTGTGAGGAGTCTGGCAAAGCAAGGAGCAAAAGGCATTATCTCATGAGTTTCAGCGTTGCAGCACCAAAAACTTAAGTGCTAACTAGAACTAGTTTCTTCAACTTAAAATGTCTTAAAACTTTCTGCTTCATAATACCTGTATTCAGTATAATAACTTCTTTCAATTTCCTTTTTTTACGAGATTATCTCAGAAAGTTAAAATTGTATGACTAAGATCACTAATTAACAGCAGTGTCGGATATAATGATGATAATCTTCTTTATGCCATTTCCTAGATGTAGTGGCACCACAGGGAAGCACCAAGCTGCTAGCCATCAAGGCACCAGCTGAATTTCCTAAAATGTTGTCTTCTAGCTCTCTCCTAGTATCTGCGAACAAAGGTGAGAGCGTATCTAGTACTAACCTCAAGGAAGCTTCAAAACCTTCTGCTGAAGACATGAGGATGTTCATGTCAAGAAAAACTGTGGTTGCATTTCCTCAGCGAGTAGTTGTTTCTTCCCTTGAGGAGGAAAACCTCATTGCACCTGCAACAGAAGAAGGCTTGAGGAAAGAGTTAGTTGAGGAAGAAACTTCATCTTCATCCGATTCGGATTCAGACTCTAGCTCAGATTCTGAGGAAGAAAATGATGATGTTTCAGAAGTTGCCATTAAAACCAAAGTTGAGTTTCCTAGAAGAGATTCCATCTTTTCTGAGAACATAGCAGTAAAGGCATCAATGCTAGCAAAAGAGAACTTGTCCCAGAAATCCCACCAAGAATATGTAGCTAAGAAGAAGCCAGGCAAAACAGAAGCTGATGTGTCTCCTATCAAGCAGGTTGCATTTTCTAAAACATCGATCAGCCATGAAACATCAAAATCCAAAGCAAGAGACCCCAAAGTAAAATCAACTCCAAAAGCAGATCGGCAGAAGCTGGTCTTAGAACCACACATGGTTGAAAACCAAGACCTGACTGATGTTACTCATAAATCTGGTTATTTGGAGGAAAAGTCCATTGGAACCCAGGTAGCAGCTCTTCAGCTGAAAGCTTCATCAGTGACTCAGGAAGACAAAAAGCAAAATCTGGTATCCAGAGGAGAAGAAAAAAAGGTGAAGGAGGCACAGGGGTCAGAAGTGGAAGAAGTAACTGCTCCTAAACTAGAAGAGGAGGCTTCTGAAAGCACAGTGCTGGTGATGGACACTACAGCAAAGGAGGAGACCATTCAGGAAACAGGAGTCAAGGCTGGAGAAAGAAGCACAATAGAGGGTACAACTTTAAATTGTTTGAACTGTATTGATTCGTCTGGGCTAGGGTTTAACTTTTTTTAAAGGGTTTCCAGATCTTCTCTGTTGATGGTTCTCTGATCTTTATACTGAAGCTAACCGTGTAGCAGTGACTTTTCTGGAAGATAAATTCTTGTTCATTGCTAATTGTTGTAAGTGCTCAGTAATACTCAGTTTCCAGTTATGCTGTGAAAGGAAGCAGTCTTCATTTTACTGTATTTATAGTTTCATAAACCAGTTACTTAAAAATGAAAACAAGCTTGTTTCCACTGTGAGCAAAATCATTAGTTTCATATGACAAAATTTGTTTTCCCTCTTCTCTTTTCTCGGAAGGATTTGGTAACTGCCTTTCTCCTGAGCCAAATTTGGTGCCATCTGATTTTTGCTTAAATCCTGCTTTCTTTCTCTTTCTCTTTTTTTTTTTTTTTTTAATCTTGCAGTGTTTAAGATTTCAGTAGACTTCAAGAAATCATAGCGTGATGCCAGAAACAGGTGGTGATTCTGAGATTGGCAGGTTGTAAGCAAGTTGTGTTGAAGTAGCACAGAGTTGACCTTATAACCCAGTTTTTGTAGTGAGTTGGGGAGGAGAGAGTGATATGTTTTTAGGAAAAAGCATCGTGCATCATATAATAATCTCCCTACTTATACTTCCCTAACTTACCCTTCTTATTTACTACCAGTCCTGTTGACTTACCTACTGATCTCATGCTGTGTATTTCAATAGTAAATGCCGCTGTGTCCTGATCTGTGGTAGCTTAGCATCTTGCCTTTCAACTTAGGCAGCATACCGTTCTTAAGACCCTCCTTCTGGTTGCTGCTTTGAATTAAAGAATTTGCCTACTTGGAAGTAAAAGCAGCATAATTGTAAAGCTGCTTGGATATCATCCTTCAAGTGATATCCTTGCAGAAAAGGCCCTGAGGGTCCAGCAAGTTGAACATGAGCCAGCGATGTGCCCCTGCAGCAAAGACCACCAATGGTAACCTGGGCTGCGTTAGGAGGAGCATTGCGAGCAGGCTGAGGGAGGTGATCCTTCCCTGGTGAGATGCACCTGGAGCACTGTGTTCAGTTCTGGGCTCCACAGTACAGGAGAGATGTGGAGCTACTGGAGAGAGTGCAGCAAAGTGCCACTAAGATGGTTAAGGGACTGGAGCATCTCTCCTGTGAGGAAAGGCTGAGAGAGCTGGGACTGTGTAGCCCGGAGAAGAGAAGGCTCAGGGGGATCTCCTCAATGTATGTAAATATCTGAAGGGATATTGCAAAGCAGAGGTAAGGAAACACTTTTTTGTTTGTTTGTTTTTACTGTGAGAGTGATGGAGCAACTGGCACAGGTTGGCCAGAGTGGTGGTAGAGTCTCCATCCTTGGAGACACTCAGAAGCCATCTGGACATGGTCCTGGGCAGCCTGCTCTAGCTGGCCGTACCTGAGCATTTGGGGTTTGACCAGATGGCCTCCAGAGATGTCTTCCAACCTCAACCGTTCTGTGACTCGGTGAAGTGTCTAAGCAGGTTAAGTGACAAATAATTGCTTTTGTACATCGGTTTCCAGGATACAGTGCTGAGTGAAACACCTGCCTTCTGTTTTAAGGGGTTAATCGGCTCATAATTTGATCTGTTTTAAGAATTGGAAGCTAAGCTTACCTTCTTCCCTGACTGCAAATCAAATGATGAAATGCAGCACTGTTTGCAAGTGACTTTTTCATTTACTTGCTCCTCCTTGCAGTCAGCAGCAGAAGCTTTCTTTTAAAAAAAAATAAAATGAGAAAGGCTGTTTGTATTTATCTACAAGTTATGCTTTTCTCCCCATTCATCCACAGTGGAGTTCTAGATGCTCAAGCATTTTTATTTTTTTTCCTCCACATTGAAGCTGAGAGGAAGACCCAAAAAATAAGTTGTTAACCATGTATGAGGGGGAGGACTTGGTCTTCAAATGTGCTAATGATTCAGGGTGAAGATTTTGAAACGTTGAAGGTCGATGAAACAGCCTCCTCTAATGCTTTAAATCCAGAATAAGGTTAAGCCCGTGTGATAAACTCTTCCTAGAGATCTGTATCAATGGGGTGATAGTACCACGGTGCCTCAGACCCATCATCATCATCACCACACCAGCAGAACCCTCTTGGCAGGACCTGACTTTGCTGAAAACAGCACTTTTGCTGTTGAGCTCCTTTTGCTCTGTGGAGGTGGTAAGGCTGTGACAGCAGGAAGGTTTCTGTTGGGTACATGCTAGAGGATTCTGTTGCAATGGCTGTAGGAGAGGTGGGGGTTAGTACAGGCAAGTTCACACCTCTTACTGCGGGTGTCGTGTCTTTGGGTGCCAGAGGGTAGCAAAGAGTCAAACCCGGCTACACTATGTTCAGCAGCATCAGTGGTATCTCCAGGCATATCTTGTTCTCTTCCTTTTGAGGCCGCCTTTGAGAATAGCTACTGCTTTTCCATATTTAATGTTCACAGTTAATGATACCTTCTGTAATCTGTACTTCTCTTCCTGTGTTCTTTTGTTCATCTGTAAACTGCAGCAGGCACACTGAAGATGTAAAAGCAATTTTTCCCATTACAAACCTGGATGTTAAGGTGATGTCATCCGCTTTGTAGAGCAGGCGTGCTAAGCAGTCAGCAAAAACTGCTGACTTTCAACTGCTAGGTAGCAAAATAGTAGCATGGTAACTCAGAAATATACCTCTGATTCATTTAGAAAGAACATCCTGTGAAATCCTTGCTCTTTAGGAGAGAAAGTGTAGATGAAGTAATGGGAGGATGAACACAGGGATAAATTTTTCCTTTGAGAAGCCAAGTACAGTGTATTTGGGCAGGAAAAATGAGACTCCATCTGCTTTTCTTCCTGAGCATCTGTCTCTTAATTTGGAACAACTGTCTCTTGCAGGTTGAATATGCACTTGCCTACACTTGCCTGTTCTTAGTGCTGTTTGCAGCAAAGACCGCATCATCTGGCTTTTGTATCTGTAGTGTTGTCTCCTCTGAGCTGTCTCAGTAGGAACTGAGCAGTAGGCACAGGGATATTTCCTTTCATAGGTTGTGTGTGTTGTTTTGCTGAAACCATGGCTTAATACATCGCGTTTTGTAAGTGAGTCTGGCTAAATGTTACGGATACATGCTCTTAAACTGATAGCATTACATTACAATAATTATGTCATAATTAAAGGGAAATTCTGGTGTTCAGTTGCTCGAGTTCTTCTATTTTTATTGTAGACGGTTGTATTACAAAAAGAAGCTTAATGCAATCTAACCTAAACCACTACATACAAATTTATATGACGGAGCTTTTCATGATTATGCTTATGTCTTTCCTATTGTTAAAACTCTGGGTATATGAGAATAAATTAATATTGGGAATAAAGTTTTATTTCTTGCAATTTCCTTGGTTGTAAAATCAGCCTGTAACAGGAAGCTTTTATGTAAATAGTACTGCCTAAATTTGCATAATACTCTAAAAGTGTAAGAATTAATGTTGGCTTTAACATGAAGTAAGGAGTTCTGAATAACTTTATTAGGTTATTCTTTTAGGAAGAAGAGCTGATAGGAAGTTTAGAAGATTATATTTAGAAGGAAGGAAATTTACATCAAAGGTTCTTGATATATTACTGTTCAGTATAACCACATTTGAAATTGAACTGTGGAGATCTCAATAATTCCATCACTTCTCCCCATGGAAAAAATTCAATCTGTAAAGTAGTTCTGATAGCTGTATCTCCTGGTCTGACATGATGATATATCATTTGTACTGCATCTTTGCCTCTCTTGGCTTGCTAAGAATGTCACCTACTGTTCTGACTGGAGTGAAGACCAAGGCAACTATGAAAAAGCCAAGAAATGCTTGAAGACATGTGTCTTCTAAATATAAATGAAATGTTCTGCCCTATCCACTCCCAGCATTAGGTGGTAGTTTGGATTTTAAAACCTGTGCTGTATTAGATGGCTGTACAGATTCCTGCTCCCCTGCTGCATACTAATGTGCTGCTTTAGGACCAGATAAGGTACCAGCAGAGTTTAGTAAACTTATCCTTTTGTTATAGTTGCTGACTTGTGTTTGTTGTTTTTTGGTCTTTTTTAATGTTGCCTGGATGAGGGATCTGACAGTATAGGAAGGCAGGCTCAGTAATTAAGAGTATTGCCCTCTGGTGTGGCATCCTTATAGTCACCAGTTACTTTTTGTTTTCACAGAGACCACAGCAGCTACTGAGCCTGCTCCAGAAGAATTCGATAATTCTACCTACAAGAACCTTCAGCATCATGAATATAGCATTTATACCTTTGTTGATTCTGTTGTGCTTCTCTCAAAATTCAGGCAGCCTCAGCCATCTTCTGGGAGACCATCACCAAGGCACTGAAAGAACCACATTTAACAGAAATGCCCAGGCAGAACGAAAAATTGTTCTATTTAGCTCTGTTGCTTCATCTGTATTATAAATCAGATAATAAATAAATGCGTAACTTATGCTTGTGCTTTTGAACAATTCTTCTTGGTTCTTGGAGTCACTCGCTTCTTAACTTTTACGGATGAACTGCAAATGAATCGTTACTGAATAAAAATAGCCTTTCTGCCTCTCAGTGTGTATTATTTGGTGACAGTGGAAAAAAGGTCCTGACTTTGCAGTGTCTCCAACCTTTTGAAACTGCCCATTCTTTCAGTACCGTCCAAGAACGTAATGGCCCTTGCGCATGTGCCTGTTCAGCATGTGCCATGATTTTAATAGGTATTGTTATCGCTGTAATGCAGCAGGCTGTGCTCCTTGCACACAACCGTGTTCCCAGCTCTGAAGAGGTTATGTTTACTCTGGATTTGAAGTTAAAATCATTGGCTGGAAACAGCCTAAGAAGTATTTGTCTCCTGTGGCAAGAGTGTATGTTTTGTGTTAGCAGAGGAATGTAAGTTTATGTAATGTGATTGAAACACCTCAAAACCTCTGCTGTTGTAAAGGGAGAACATGCAACTTTATTTTCTGTTGGGGGTTCTAACATCCAGGTTCTGCAGTAACTGAAATGATTTAAAAAGTAAGAGAATCTCAGTGGGCAGTTCCTAATGAGCTATACTACATTGATTAAACTCTGAGAAATAACACATTTCTATGGGTAGAATCACTTGAATGTTATTTTTAAATGGGATGAAAATAGCATTATGGTAAACTCAACTCCTGGTACTAACTGTTCAGTAGGACTGTGTTTCAGTTCCCACTTTTTTTTTATCCCCCCATAATAAAAGTTAAGATTGCTGTCCAGCTTCACTCTTGCTCTGCAGAAAATGTGAGAAATGAGGCACTTCTCAATATATGTTATCAGCAGTTACAGTTGGTCTCAGTAAATTTTGTATTTCCATCCTATTAGTAACAGTCTTCTGCCCTCTGGGAAAACTGCCTTGATGACCACCAGCTGTTGTGGGTTTAATTCCATTTTGGCTTCTTGTTCATTTTGGGTTTTTTGGAGTTAATTGGTCTTTGAGCAGTTGTACTTGCAATAGCTCCAGCATTTTCCATCACCTGTCTGTATTCTCTCAAGCAACAGAATACGCAAGATCAAAGAGAAAGCAAGAGTCAGCTTTAGGAGTCTATCTGGATATTGGACGTAAATCCCTGGGTGCAATTAGTAGAACAGATATTTTATACTCTAACTTGGCAAAAATGTGGTAAGAACGATCAAGAGGCCTACATCAATCTGCTGTGTAGAATTTTAAGTCAGAAACCTCTGGCAAGAAATTTTATTGTCCTGTAAAAACTAAAAAGCATATTACTGACTCCAACTATGAAATTCAAAAATCAGCAAATGTATAAATCCCCGTGTTCAGGAATAAAGAGCAGAAGGTCACTTTGAGACACCAGTGGCACCACGTACGCTGCACTTGTGAAAGGGAAAGAAATTTGCTGTTAACGTGAAAACCATGAAGGAACAAGGAAAAGGGTCTTCCTTTATATGGGCCCACTGGAGGGCCCCAGTAAAGCTGCCGTGTGGTGTTACTGGGGCTCCGTGTAGTAACCTGAACCCCGTCGCTCAGATCTGCCTCGGTGCTGAACTGTGTTCCTATTTGTTTTGCAATTACGGAAGGAGGCTGCAAATTGTCAGATAGAATCTAAACAGTGAAAGTTAAATGTAGTCCATTAATACGCTTATGTATTTACTAAATCTGCCCACAGCAGCTGCGGCTGTTAGCTGTTTGGAGTCAGACTTGCTCACCTAGTGCCCTTTTTATTTCTAAGGAGGGTTGGTGTTATAAACACTGACTTAATCAGCTAAGGAGGAGTGGGTTGAAACAGAAGCGTGTCTTGCTTTCAGTCAACTCCTACGCTCTCCTTAGCTGCGTTTCTTGTTAAGGAGGTTGTAATCTCTATTTGGGCTAGGCATTTTGCTACTCTTGTTTCACAATTACAGCAAAAATTAATGGTGAATGCCCTTCCTATCTGTATCATCCTGTCTCGGTGTCTTCCGGTCTGCACCGCTAAAAACCAAGCTGGAAGTCAAATAACTTCATAACTCCTATAGTACACGTGGTGCGTGTCTTATGTTTGTTCTGTTCAGTGAACCAGTCTGCTCCGGGAAGGGCAGATAATGTGAGGAAGGGCACCAAGACTTTTTCCCACTGTTGTGTTTTCCTGGACTTCAATGAAAAAGGCTTGATTTTTTTTTGTACTTGGCTATTATCAGATGTTATTGTGTTTGAGTTGTGTGCTGGCATTTAAATTTCAAGCAGGATGTGCTACAACATGCTCAAAATTCTGTAACGTTAGTAACTTTGTCTTGCTGTGCTAGGCACTTGTCAGATACAGCTAGGGACCTTGTTTTAAAGAATGTATAATCCAGGACATTAACATAATTCCTGGAAAACCTCAAATGTGAAAGAAATTAAGTCTCAGCTTAGTTTTTGTGAAAACCAGCTCTTGAGAACCAGCGTAAACTTCAGAAGTGGGGTTTTCAGTGTAAATAGTGTGTTACTGTGGGAGTACATGAAAATCTGGAAAGTGGAATTCCCTATCTTCTCATTAAAAGGATGAAGCAACTACTTTCCTTGTCAAAGTGCGTGATTTTCAAACTTTAGGCCCTTTGAAATTTTTTTTTGGTGTAGCAAACTAGTAACAAAATTGGTTTTCTTAATTTCCTTCCACTTAGGTGCTTCAAAAGTAATTTATGAGCCCAGAAGGTTCTGGACAGCAGTCAAAAACCCACTAATCCAAGGTGGAGAAGTAGTAATGTAAGCAGAGTTTGTGGTGATCGCTTTAGTTATTACAAGGTCAAGATTTTTTTGGTCCTCCTGGTGCTTCCTTTGGCATCTAGTCATGATAAGCGCTGCAATGCATAAGGCTGTCTTCAAGATTTATTTTACATTTGGGAAATGAGACTTGTAACTGAGTGCGTGTAGAGATCTTCCGCAGTATGTCCCTGACTTTCAACAATCAAAACACATTCAGTACATCTCACTGGTTTCCTGTAAACTCATAAGCCATAAAATCCTGTGTTTTCTCCCACCACAAGAGATGCCATCATCTAAGCTACTTGTACAATTATGTTGAGTCTGCTCTTAACATGCGATGAAGAAATGGTGAGAGGTTTTAAGGCTGTCTTGGGATGACATGCAGTTCTTCCTTCAGCTACTCACAGTAACGAGAACATGAGCTGAGAACAGCCACCGGACTGTCCAGGCCTGCTGCAGATCTGTAAAAGAGCAGGACTTCTCAGCTTTACGCTGATCAGAATCTCACAGCTCATACAGGTCTTTGGTGAGATTTTGTGATCTTGTAGCATTTGGGAGGAAGAGTAGGAGAAGCTAGCGAGAGCAACCGCTTGTCTGTTCCAACCAGTTTTAATTCCTGGTGGGTCCAATCAACAGCTATTGTGCTGTCATTGTGTGAGGAGAAAGCATGCTCACAGTATCCTGTAGCATCATAGCATTAGAATTGGGCAAATTGGGGTTGGAAGGGGAGTCTTGAAGTGATCAGTCCTCTGCTCTGTAGCAGGTGCAATTAAATTGTTGTTGTATTTAACAAAAGGTTGTCCTGGACCTCGTCCAGTTGAGTTTTGGGATGGAGATCCTTGGCACATCCTACTCTGTTCTGTAGTGGCGCAGGTTACCTAAGCGGTCTCTGACTGTCTTCCTCCCCACAGCTTGTGCTTCAAGGTCTCACATGCTAGAAGGGGACTCATGTTAATTTTCCTAATTTTTAGTGTGGAGTCTTCCATAGTAAATGGGAGGGGACCTGGGAGACTCCTGTTCCTCAAGAGGCTATGCAGCGACAGTAGTGTGGGGCAGGTTCAGATCCCCACTGTGTCCTGCTGTAAAGACAAAGAAAAAAATCTTGGAATCATTCTTGGCCCAAGTATTGCTGTCTGCCTGTGATTTACAACCTTCCTGTGCTATTCTGTATTGTATGTGGCTGTTTGCATACAGGGTTAGACAAAAGGAGCTAACACAATAAGGGTAATATCGGCACTTTAGTACAGGTCCTTTGAACGTCTGAGGGATCGACTTTACAACCATGGTGTTCTTGTATTGTGGCTTTGTTTGTTTACTTGTTTTAATTTTATCCTTTGAGAGAAACTCCTCTAAACTCTGGATGATTTTAGTTCAGCTCTTAGGACTCTAAACGAAATATCCCGTCAAGTTTCTGGATCATCTTTGTTCTCTCATGTGATTCTATTTCATGAAATTATAAATACTTATTTATCTTTTCGATGATTCTATGTTTTTAGTGCTTACATATTATCCTTAGTGTTCATCTCAGGATGATTCCACTCCCAGTACAATCTGCAAGTATTTTTGAGCTGCCTTATTTTTTTTTGCCTACAGACATTCAATTACATTTGGAAATTCGTACCCACCTCTTAAAGTCTTAGGATATGTGGCAGCTTTGGGATAGAAATGATTGTGTTAATGCATAGTTAGGGACATAATTTTAAGCATGTGTGTTTATGATAATAAAGTATCCCACAAACTTTGGGTCAGTGTATAGAGTCAGTGGGTCAGCTCTTAAAATTTATTTTGGTCTCCTCTGTGTTCTCAACAAACCTCTAACTGCAAAACAGTTTAACAGGAACGTGGTTCTGTAAATCTGTAGCATCACAGGATACAGCCTATATGCATGTTAATGTCTAATACTCACAGAACCCATGCCATGTGTCTTAGTTAAAATGAATGCCTAAAATTCTTAGCAGTAGTCGTCTTTGTTTCTCCAGTCTGACATGTGGTTCAAATGGCAGTACCCCTTTCCAAATCTGAGTGTTTTATCAAGTCTAGATAGACAGTTCCTAAAGCAGTTAATATTCAGTAATGTAAAATATGAGCTAATTAAGATTATTTATGCTTTCTTTTTTTGTTGGTTGAGTTTTTGATTAATTCTCTGTTTCTGTCTTACCTCTCCCTGTGGTTATGAGGTGCTGTGGGTATTCCGTTTAACTCTTTGTACAATGGAGATACACTTGGTTTATCAAGTCTAGATAGACAGTTCCTAAAGCAGTTAATATTCAGTAATGTAAAATATGAGCTAATTAAGATTATTTATGCTTTCTTTTTTTGTTGGTTGAGTTTTTGATTAATTCTCTGTTTCTGTCTTACCTCTCCCTGTGGTTATGAGGTGCTGTGGGTATTCCGTTTAACTCTTTGTACAATGGAGATACACTTGGTTTCTAAAATCTCGGTATTCCGTTCAGCTCTTTGTACAATGGAGATACACTTGGTTTCTAAAATCTGTGAGAGCATCTATCTATCACCAGGGCGGGAATTTACAAGCTGCAACACACCTTGTACTAGGCAAATGCTAACGTCTTGTGTCAAAGAAGGGGGCAATAGTTACTTTTCCCTGGAGGCTTGGAAAGGGTCTTGAAAGAACCACCCCTTCATGCTTTCAGTTCTCATTTTCATGCATTCCTTTTTCAAAAAGCATCTCCTATGCTTAATTTCGTTTAAATTAGGCCATTCTAAACTGTATTGATGTTTCCCAAACTCTCCTGGGGTATCCCTAAAACTGAGCTATATTCTGTTGTTTGAGGACTGGGAAAAATGTAGGAGGAGCTGGAAAGAAATTCAGAATATAGAAAACAGAAGGATAATGTAGGAACTGAGGGCAAGGATGGTCCTTATGACTCAGGTATTGGACTGGCTCTGGATCATTTGTGAGACTCCTGGCTGCCTGCGTAACTGTTGGCAAGTCACATAATTTCTTGGGCTCTCATCCTTACTTTGTAGATGAGGAGTTAGTGGTCCCAACTTTCTCTTTGTACATCACATCTATTTAGCAAGCGACTCAGAATAAAAAGTAGTAAAAAATGAGAAAGATTTTTTTTTTCTTACATCTTCTGTGTCAAGTGTGCACATTGTTTAGAAACTGTGAGCTAGCTGAGGTTCTCCCAGGAGATGCAACGGTTATTAACAGCATGACAAAAATACACTTCAGATAGTCTGCGCAGAAATGCCAGCAATTTTGAAATTGCATTCAGGCAATGGCAGGGCCGTTTAGATACAAAAAAAGCTTTACAACTGTTCCAAATACTTACTAGTGGAAGACTGTTAACAGACGAGGAAAAAATGGGGAGGTGTCCAAAACCAGCAATCCACCCTGGTGAGAAATCCAGCTGCTGGGAAGTGGAATGGTGCTGGAATTCATACCAGGTTGTTGTCTCTGGACACCAGTCAATGGACTCCATCTTTTATATTGCCCTCCCATTAGCCATTAGGATTCGGTGTTTTTTAACTCCTTTTCTCTTGGCAGCTGGATATGGAGAAGGAGCTTTTTCTCTGAAGTCCTTGCTGAAGAACCCTTTCAAAGCTGTTGTCCAGGGGAGGAACATCACTCCTCTACCCCACTGCCACCTCCTGAAGGTCACTGTTGGGCTGAGAAAGATCGACCAGCCTACCCTTCCTCCAGCTGCTGAGCTCCTGCTGTACGGTTGTTTACTGCTGGGCCCTGCGCTGCGTATCTTCATAGTCTTCCTCCCCTCTGAACAACTTTAGGATTTACCTCTAGAATCAAAGGCTGCTTTCTTCTGCGCAGTCTGGGGAAACCAGCATGTTTGAAAATCTCGAGAAAGATACCCCGTTCCCCTCCTCCACCCCCGCCAATTTGAGATGACTATAAAAAAAGAGAACTAAAGAAAGGAATAATTGGGAGTTCTTTTCCTTGATGTTAGTTGTACTTTTATGACTGTGTTTTTTGAGATTTTCCACATAGCCTTGAGGAATGGGGAAGCTGTTTTTTTGGACGTTAAGATTTCAGGTAACAACTACAAGATTCCAGCTGCTCGGGCCTCGGGCTTCACGATACTCACCAATTTATGTGTGCTAATGTTAAGAGATTTGGCAGCACTTCAAGCAAGCGAGTGAAAACAACGTGTTTATTCTAAGCTTCGCTCTTGCCCTTTGACTCGATAGCGGCTGTGCAACTGGCCTGGCTGCTCAGCTCCGCTCTGCCGGAGCATGGGAAAAGTAGGAGCAGCAGCAAAGAGACAGCTGGCTGGCTGCTGACTTAGAAAGACATCATTGCATCACGTCACGCTTGGTAAGTTATCTTTGCCATCAGAAGGGACAGGATTTTCTTTTTTTTTTTTTAAGCAGTAGGTAGGTGCTCCACAAATTGACCATGGGGATTCAACCACTTGAGTAAAGCGTCCCAATCGTCCATGGCAAGGTGGTTTTTCAGCCCTGAAATGCAATGCTGTTCTCACCCTTAAAAAAAAGATCTTTGCTGGACACCTTTGGAATCCCCTTTAAATGAACTGTTTGTAACCTTATTAGGATTTTCTTTTTCATTTTTAATATGTGGATTGTTTGAATGGAAATACTAAAGCCAGCACAAGCAATAAAGATGGATTGCCAGTAAAATAAACAGTTTGGCCTTTGACTGCATAGAGGAAATAGGTCAAGTCAAGAAAACATTTCCTAAAAGTTATGGCTCTAACTATAAGACTATTCTAATAGCTGCTTCCTATTTAAAACCTACACTAGTTTCTAGCTTAGTAATCCACATGTTTCACTGAGTGTGGAAGTGCAAGTTAATTGACACTCTGCTTACAAAGCGATACTGATATTATGAAGGGCACTAAACATGAAACACGGAGTAAAAGTGAATGGGAAGCAATAGAGATGTATTTCTGAGAATCCAGAGTTTGCAAATGATAGACAATGGACGAACATGAAATAGTATTTACATGCATATGGGTTGCCAGTAAAATTCTAGCTCTGGATGAATCTCATGCAAAAATTATGATAGCTTTCTGTCATGTCAGACTTTCGCCTTGTCTCTTTAAAACTCTTATGGTGAAACTCATAGGGAGGTATGTCTTGCCCAGTTCACATTTACTGCTGTAAAAGTATACGTGTGTAGAAGTCTCACTGGTAGGGAATCACATATGGGACTCTACCCTTGAAGTCACTAAGCCGGTGAGTGTATTTTACACCTATTTATGTTGAGCGGGCTCAGCAGCTTGCATGAGGAATGTAATGTCCTGAAGGGCTGACTTCATAATTTGTGGCTGTGTATATATTTCCTTCATGAAACCACATTTATGTTTCTTTATTGTTGTTATTATTTTAAAGGTTTTTAACTACTCACAACTCCCGTTTCTTTTTCCAGAAGCCCTGCTACCCCATGTTCAGTATTCTGAATTTTTAGATTTCAAATCTTGGCTATGGTGTTGAGGATCAGGTTGCCGGCTGGGTTTGAGATCTGTGCATATCATAATGACATGTCTTAACTATATATTTTGAGCCCAGGTTTTCATTCTTCCTCTGCATTTCTCATTGTTTTGTATCCTCTCTATTTGTAGGACTGTATGCGGTCTCATGCAATTATATAAAAATGGTTTCCTTACGCATGGTATGAATTTTTATAGCTTTATATTTGCTTGCTTTCTTTCTTTCCATCATCCCATTTCGTGTTTAAATAGGTAGAATAAGTTAGGTAATATGTACGCAGGGACTGCTCCACCATGGACCGGAGCTCTAAGTATCTCTGTTAACACATGCTGTAGCCAAAGAAGTTTACAGCATGCAGAGGGAAAAGGTTATTGTTAGTGTAACTGAATAAGTATTAGGGTTAATATATAATGTATAGGTCTATGTAATGGATAGTTTTTATTCATCATAAAATGTTCAAATGACTTGCAGATGTATGACTGCTGCAGCTGTTGCAGACCTTGTAATGGCATTAGGCTCTGACTCAGAGAGCAGCTCGTTTGCCAAGAGATTCTGGCAGTGGCCACGGCTGTGATATTCCCATTGAAAAAAGTATTGTCAGCAGTGGAGGGGGTGATACAAAACTGAACTGGAGTACGGGAAAGGGGCAAGGCTGGGTCTAGGTGTGTCAGGAAAATGGGGGTTCTGAAAGCTTTCCGTCTTTTTATGTTTAACTATATCGGTAGTGTCCTACCACTATGTGGTCTACTAGGGGAGCAGCTGGAATTTATAGTCACCACAGATTCTGGCTACATGCAGCTTATGTTACACTAATTGGGGAAAAAACACAAAACACCAAACGTCTGATAATAGAAAACTTTGCTCCCGAGTTTTAAAAAGAAGCAGCAAGCTACAGTCCCTACAAGCAGATCAAACTGAATCTCACTGTGCAAACGCCGTCTGTCGCACGAAGCGTGCAGCATGGGAGCTCGGCTCCTTGCTGCCTGTGGAGACTGTGCAGTCACGCAATATGCTCAATTAGCAGTCAAAGGAATGCCATCATCCTATGGATGCATATAGTACTCTGCAATAGTACCGAGGAAGAATTAAAAATCCCCTGCATGTTTTGTGATTTTTTTCCTGGGCCTGACTGAAGTAAAGAAAATAATGAAGATTGACATTGGAAACAGGCACACATTTTATACGTGGGATGTCATACTGAGATACAGATGCTGGGTTTGATACGGCTTTTTGATTCCTGTGTGGCTAGAAAAGCAGAAGCATGATCATTTTTAGAAGAGAATCGGAGAAGGCAGTGCAAAACAAAAGCACAGTTTTGACAGGGTTTGGTGATAATACTCAGAAAGTAGGATTGAGGGAAGCAAACCCTAGGGACAGCTGAACTGTAAATCTCTGAAATGGTGAGGGAGCATAACAAGAGTCACCTCTCAGTGAAGAGTAGATGTCATCGCTGCCTTTTCTGATGCTTTAAACTACTCATGGAGTGTATGGGTTAGTTATGAAATGGACTGCAATGCTGACTCTTGCTTTCTATGAACAGTTACAAAGCCATAAGCAGTATTGTTTCTGGCGCTTTTTGAAAGGCCTCTGCTGATTCCAGTGTGTTCTTTCTGACCCTGTTCAATGCTGTATTTATGAAAGTAAAGCTACTAAAATATACAGATCATTAGAAAAGAGATGCAATCTACATGAATTTCACTTACTAGATTTAAAAAACAAAAATTCCAACCCTTACTGATATGACTTATGCCTTACGTGAGTAAAAGGGAGTGAGTTGCTACCAGCTCGCTTCTCCAGGGCTCAAAATTCCTTGGATAAGAGAAAAAAAGCCAGCCAGCATGACTGCATTGGCTGTTGGTTGGAGCTGGGAGCTGGGACCTAGGTCTGCCCTCTCCCTGGTAAGTATGCTGCTCACTAGAGCAGGGTTACTGGTTTAGTCTGGTCGAGGCTTGGTCAGCAGAACGTGACCAAGGTCCCATCAGCGGGAAGCAGGGTGTGACAGCAGTGGGCTCTGGGCACACCAAGCAGTTCACCCTGCCTCAGGGGCTCCACTTCAGCTCCTTCCCAAGAGCACGGTGTGAGGTATGGGGCTTTCTGATGGATGCAGGGTGTGACTCGGCTTGGACATGGGGCATGAGAGCAATAAGGGCATGGTACACGGCAAATTTTATTTCTGGTCTGGTTCTAGATCAGATGTGCTTAAATAATCCTACAGAAATCATCTGCGCTGGTCAATAAATATTGTATGCGATGAGGAAGAATCTCAGTAATGGATGGGCGCAGCTCCTGTCCCAGGAGGCCCTATAGCAATGGTATCAGGCATGTGGTCTGCCGATCTGTGGGATTTCATGCACCCCTTCTGTGCGAGGAAGCTTAAGTCCCTCCCTGGGAATCTGCACCCGCTCTGGGAAATAAACAGGATGTTGCAAACCGAAAAGAGCTGAGAAGTCACTGCCCTGCAGATCCAGGTTAGACGGTCTGTGGGAGAGGTGGGTCTGTATCCTCAGGCATTGCAAAGCTTTGGGAGCATGCCTCTTGGGATGTGCCCGTGTTGCACAATGCATCTCGGTGCTGCAGATCCCCAACCCAGGTCTGAATGGGCCAGTCTTTCTCGGAGGAAGGAGCAGACCTTGGCAGGGATACAAGCTTGGATCTCAGAAGGAGTATTGCCTTGCTAGCATAGCGTTCAGTCTCAAGCTAATTTGTCTTGCCTCTCAGCCCACCAACTAACCTGGGCACAGCATGAGGTTGGTATTACTTCTACTGCTTCCAGATCCAAAGCTGTTTCAAGCAGAGCCAGTATAGGGATCACTGTACCTTATTGCTCTGCAAGCTGTTGACATACCCTTTCTTTCCTAGAATGTTTTCTCATCAATAAATCTTAGGAAAAATGTCAAGAAAGTCTTCTGTATCTCCTCTTTCTTGTGAGGAAAGGCTGACTTAAGTAGTCTGACTCCAGGAGAGACTCATTGGTGGGCAAAAGGACATCATAGAATTGCAGTCTGTAAATGGGTTCCAAAAAGAGAATAGAGGAATTAATGGAGGAGAAGTCTGCCAGTGGCCATTGGATATGATGGTCTGATTCCAACTTTTGATTCAGAAAGGTGCTAAACTATTGATGCCAGGAGCTCCTAAGATACACCAGAGGAAAGCTGACCCAGTTGTTTTCATGTTTCTTACCCTCTTTCACTAAGCACTTACTACTAGCCGCTGTTGGACTCAAGGTAGTTTGACCCACATATACATGTGGAAGAAACGATTGCCCTGCATTTAAGAACTGGGTGCCAGCTAGGTCCATCCGGGCTATCGTGCGTGCACGTTAGCCTTGTACTCGGATGACAACAGCCCTTCATGTTGAGGAAGAGCCTGAAAGGTGGGGAATGCTGCCCCAAACATCAACCATCAGCTGATCCAGAGCCTGGTCCAGATGCCTGACCGCTCCAAAGACGAAGGGCTTCAGCTAGATATGGAGGTAGGAATGTGTGTCCCATCTGGAATGACAGTGTGGATGTGGGCCTGGAGGACATGGTGTAAGTACCACAGTGTGGACCATCAGAGACGGGCTTGTCTACTTTCAGCCCAGGGGTGGGTATGCATGGTAGTTTCCACAAATCCCAACTTGGCGGAGACGGAGAAGGAGAATGTTTGTGGAACGCTTCTGCCCTTGGCATTTCCTATTTGCTTTTAGCTCAGCGCAGACGTCTGCGTGGAGCTCAGCTTTTCTTCTGCTTTGTGCGAGAAGCTCAGGTTGCCTGGCTAGACAGTTGCAATAGGCAGCAAAGCACCTAATCCTCGCTGAAGGCCACCTAATCCTCTCAGTTTAATGGCCTTCTACTCCTTCAGATAGTCCCTTCTTTATTTTTTCTCTATTTGCTCAGCAATTGAATTCTTTCCTCTTCCATCTGCAAAACAGTGTCGGGAGCAGGCTGGCTGGCCGGCCATTCTCACTCCCTGTTACCGACGCCTCTCGGTTCTTCTAGGCTCCAAAATGCAGAAACCCATAAAAGCACCTGGAAGTAAATGAGTAATGGAGAGGAAAGACAGGTCTCTCTAGGCTAAAGAAAGGGCTCTGTAGACCAGTGTTTGAGAACCTCTCATTAATGCTTCCTGGTTATTTTTTCTGCATTTCACTTTGCTGAATCCAAATCCCACTCAAGCCGGTGGGAATTGCTCCACTGGCTTCTGTGAGAGTTGGATCTGGCCCCTGATCTGGAAGGTAAAACTAGTCTCACTGGTTTTCTTTTATTTCAGTCGGTTTCACTTTCTGCTTCTCAACTCCCAGAATAACGTGAATGCATTCATAGTCCTCCATGCTGACATTCATACAAAATATTCTCTTTTTATATTTTTGTAAAATAAAAATCAAGATGTGTATTAGCAATTCCACCTCTGTCCTTCTGACTCTGCTTTTCTGGCCCTCTGCCCTGTTTCCCCCACCCCCCCCTTCCACAATGAGATAAATGAAAATGTCTTTTTAAGTATAACGTATTTTTTGAAGAAACTTTGCAGTCAAACAAGAAGATACGCTCAACTTTTGGCATCATTAAAAGCAGACGGTTTGCCCTCAGAAGGTAATCTGTTTATAGTATCTCAAGTGGAAAAAAAGATACATTGGGTTGTGAAAGATGTTTGTTCCATCACCGTGGAACTCCTTGCGCGCTTCCCAGGGCAAGGCATTGCACCTGGGGAGGTGACAGTGGATTTCTACATCACAGCTCAGTCGTCAGCTTCTAAGTGGAAGCTGTACTTTTATGATAAGCTCTTTTTCCTAAAATAGCAGTTTGTTCAAATTAACATCTCTGATAGCAGAAAGGGAGCAATGTAGAGTATGGTACTACAGAACATACAGAAGGGAACATTATCTTAGAGAGCTTTGGGGTTTTATCCTCCACATCACCCAAAATTCTTTCCAAGTAACGTGTTAAGATATTGGTAATGCAGTGAGTCAACCATATAAACAGATGGAGCGAGTAGTATGCAGCCAGTGATTCAGCTAACGTACAGCTCTGGAAATTCAAATTTGATTTAACAAGAGGAGAAATGTTGAATAAGGCGTTTATAACTTTTCCTTTTTTGAAGGAGGCTTTAAGTACGTTGGTTTTTCTACTGAACAGAGAGGGTGGAAAAACAGAGGACAATAACAGCTCATCAAAAGGATGGCATCTTGATCCCCACACAGAGACTCCTTGCAGAAGTACTGCACTGCAGTGCCAGCTCTTGGTCCGAGCCCAAGTCCTGCTGTGGGACATGAGCTCTTAATTTCTCCAGTGGGAGTGATCCCAGCTGAGTTACATGGATCTCCATGACCTAGTTCAAGCAAAGCTTGCCATTTATTTAGACTGAGTTAACTCATTAATTTCAGCTTTAAAAACTTAAAAGCCATATCCATTATAAAATAAGTCACATGTTTTTCCCAGGCTCCTCCTATACCACGTAAAGTTGTGGCTGCGGATGTGAATATGCTGTGCCTGCAAACAGGGGGCACAGAGGTGGCTTTTTGGAATGCTCTCCAAACATCCAGAGGACATCTAAGCTGTTGACATGTCTTATTACAAACTTTTTTCCCTTGGAGTGACAAAAGAAGAAACCGATTTGCTGCAGAGGCCTCTCTTTGTTAAGAGATTGATGCTTAAAAACTCACCTGATTTTTATGGGAATCTGGGGAAAACCTTGCTCCGTTTAGATTATTCCAGTCTTATCACTGCAATTACAGTCTTGATTCAAGAAGTTCTGAGTACAGATTACTGCCACCTGCATGACAGCCCATCCCTTCACCCCTATGTAAACGGTTCCTTTGAAAGCTTAACTATGAAAGAGTTGCAAAGTAGACAATCAAGAGCCATGAGAAGTCTCCTTTTTCTGAATAGGTCAAATGCTTATGAATGTTATATTATGCACACAGTTGTAATATTTAGAACTTCGAAATTACTAAAGGATGTCAGAGTAAGCCTAATTCATCTAGCAACTGTATGTAGGATACAGTTTTGCCCTCTAGTACATTTACACAATCCTACTATCACTAAATTGCAACTGAAAGTGTGTTTCAGAGGATAGATTTGGGAGAGTGCTTTTCTCATTTGGTGAGTCGGGACCTTCATAGCTTAGCGTTTGCAAATATTTGGTCCAATTGTGAGGAATGCTCTTATATATCCAGGACTGTTCTCAGTAACCAAGTAAGGTCCTGACCCTACAAACATATCCATGCATGCTTTAAGTAATGAGCTACACTTAATAAGCGTATTTAATACGTACAATGTGAAGAAAGTAACAGAAGTTTGAAAATCTGAGTATTCTGTTATTGGCAGTTACAAGCCTAAATATTACAGAACCTCATTTTTACGTACTTGTAATTTGCGATTACAAAATATTAAAATGGCATTTCATTCACCCTGGCATGTAGCTTTTGCTTTTTTAGGAAAAAAGCAGCCCTCTCACCGTTGCATTTAAGTGAGTACACCCATACCAATGGAAGTTCATAGCATAAAACTACATCAGTTGTGTAATAATCCTTACAAAATGTATAGTATGGAGAATTTCCTCATGACTGCTGTCTTCCGTCCTATGTATTGGAGCCTTGTGCTTTTGCAGAACTGATGAGGGACAACACAGTTTGTTTGGATAATCAAAAACAAAGAAAGAAAAGGGTACCTATCCTTTCCCTTTTTGTTCGGGTTTTCTTTTGTTTGCCATTGAACGACTCATCTCCATTACTTCTTCATTCTTTTCCCCCGCTGCTCCGCTGTTCCCAGCTCCTTCTATTTTCCAAATGTTGCAAGGCTTTTCTCAAAAGCCTTGTAATTTTTAGTGCTTTTCTTAAATCTTCATCTCCTGGAGTCATTTCAGCTGTGATATTTTAAAAACTAAGCTTCGCTTTCGATCCTGCAGAGGTTGTGCCAGAGAGAACTGCAGATAAGATGAAAAGCAGGGACCTCCCGACAGTAGTCGGGAACAGTGCATTCAGTGAGTTTAGAGGTGGGCAGCTGGAAGGCACAAGTTAGATCAAGCGTGATTTTCAGGTTACTTTCTTATGGGAACGAGGTTTATATGGTCATGTCATGTAGGTACAGGTATATTTGGGAGCGTATCCATGTCGTTTAATAACATTTGAACCTAGTGACTTACTCCAGATAGGATTAAAGTTGCCAGAATAATTTAGTTCCTGTAACTTTCATGAAAATAAGTTGTGGAGCAGGGTTGATGTATCATGTACTCCCTGAAGGATGGACAGTCTGCAGCGGGAATTTTTAGGCAATAGCATCCACCGACTAAAGACAGACCTTAGATACACCACAACTTTGGAAGAGACTTCAGTTAAAGCTTGCACCTTAGACCCTAAAGTTAACAAACCATGAGGCCCAAACATGTGGGGAACCAGGCTTTCTTAATTTTGGTGCTTGAGGAGTCACGTGCTTTAAGATCAAGGGAGTTAGAACATTTATTGATAACACGAAAAACGTAAGAGGCTGAGGAGGTTAAAGGATGGAGTAACCTTAATTACAAAGGAGACCAAGAGATGGGTTTACTGGGGTGAGGGGAAGACAGCAGATGAGGAATTTCTACACCCGTTGTGTGTGAGGGGGGAGCTGGGGAAGAGAAAGGGGCAGGCAGGAAGGGAAGGAAAAGCAAAGGGAAGCAGGAGGAGAAAGGAAAATTCAAGTTGGGAAAGGCATGAAGAAAGGCTTTGAAGATCACTGGGAGAAGAGATTACACAGGAACTAAATTAGTTTGAATTTAATCTGTACTTTCTCAGAAGAAATTAGTGAACTCCTATCCAAAGAAGTGCAGGCAAGGCAGACGGAGAACAGAGGGTTTGCAGGGAGAATCAGATTCGAAGAAGAGGCAGGTCTGGGCATGGGAACCAGCTAATTTTAAGCACTGTTTAGTGAATGTGTCACTAATGAATGTGTCAGGGATAATGAGAGATGAAACTTGTAGAAGAAGCCAGCCTGGCCACAGAACGCTATTAGAGGTGTTGTTACACAGTGCAAGAGCAGAAATAGAGAAAGAGGCTCTTGTGAGTAAGACAAACTAAGAGTTGTATTTTTTTTTTAAATCTTGTTTTTATAAGATCACACATCTGAGCACTCTGGATTAGCATAGTTCATTTTCTTTCCCACTCTCTCTGCTAGGTGCACAAGTTCTTTCTCTGTTCACAAGCCCGACGTCCACGTGGCTCTGACTGTACGGGGAAAAATGGCTGGAAAACGAACTCCTGTACAGGCTCCAGGCGGTCTAGTGCGAGGATGAAACGACTGTTTTGTTAGTGGGCAAATGGTGGCAGTGTGCACAGAGTGACTAAATTCCTGAAGACGGAGAGCAACTGTGTTGGCTGAGCAGGGTCTTGACACAGCAGTTATGCTCAGATGGCTGAAGGCAGACCTGGCTTGCAGGAACATTTAAGTAGCCGTTTCTATTGCCCGACTATTAGCCTGATCTTCTTTAAGTGGCCCAGACCAGGAAAGTGTATATATAAAACAAAGCAGCTTGCTACTGTTAAACCAACAGGAAGAGTGGCACGGACCTTGAAAAAATGTAGGGCATTCCCAGTTTACTGGGGTACAGGATAATCAAGTAGATTCCCAGCTGCTGTTCTGGGACTGTAGTTCAGGGACTACAAAACCTGAAACTAAACCTTCTTTGGTTTTGAGCTGAGCTTTTGAGATTTGCTCTGTATGTATCCGCTTCTTGCCCCCCTCGATAACCTTAAGAATGGGAGCAAGGTAGAGATGACAGATCGTGTCAGTGACCTGATTGAAAGGTGACTTTTAATTCCTTTTGCACAGCAGAATCTACATGAGAGAAACTTTTTAAATATCCCAACAGCAAAATTGCGAAGCCACAAGGCACACATCTGTCTGGAACCACATTTCCCTCTTGCTCCTTGCTTAAGAAGAGTTTAGGGAAACAGGGCATATTTAACAGTGGTGAAACATGAGGGAAGAGCTGTGATAGCGCTGTTTTCTTCCAAGTGGAGAAAGGAAGCGGAGTTTCAGTAGAAGACATCTGTACCCAGCACCTTTATTTCGGATCATGGCAGGACCTCAGGGGGGGATCCTGAGGTGCCGGGGGTGTGCTGGGTGCAGCGCAGGGTCTGCCCTCACTCGGAGCCTGCAGTGGGACCGGGGTTTGGAGGAAGACGGGAGCAGGTTTTGGGGAGGAAGGGTCACATCGTGGCAAAGGATCTGCCGAGTGGTTTCACCAGGCAGTTGCACCACACGTAGGGTGGACAAGTTCCCCCCGTTTGTGGGACACAGAACTGTACAGCCTTCGGGGAGGCCTCC
>NW_009622707.1:0-3254 GCF_000690535.1 Cariama cristata
GCTTCTTTAGGCAGGCCATCGAGTTTGACAGGGACTCTTCAGATACTTTCTACCACTTCAGAGAGACTGGCTCTGAGAGAGAGCCTCTAATGCAGAGACAGCCTTCTTCGTAACTATGAACTCAAGGTGCTAATGAAGGCACGTCAGCCTGCATAGGCAGAGAAGATAGTTTTGAAGGAGGTAATAGTATTTTATTTTGCATGTTTTTTTCACGTGGGGCAGATTGTAAGCCTTCAATATGATTGTCTTTCCATTTTTTGTGCTACCTTGAAAGAAAATAGTTTGCATCCTACATCATTCAACTTATAAAAGGGGCTTCTAAGAAAGAGAAAGACTTCTAACTAAGGCCTGTAGTGACAAAGCAAGGGGCAATGGTTTTAAACTGAAAGAAGATAGGTTTAGATTGAATAAAAGGAAGAACTTCTTTTACAGTGTATGCGGTGAGACACCGGAAGAAGAGAAGCTGTGGTTGTCCCATCATTGGAAGTGTTCAAAGTCAGGTTGGCTGGGGCTTTGAGCAGCCTGATCTGGTGAAAGATGTCCAGGCCCATGGCAGGGGGATTGGACTGGATGATTTTTTAAGGTCCCTTCCAACCCAAACCATTTTATGATTCTATGATTTTTTTTTAATTTTGGTTGAACTTCATGTTACTGGAATTAAAATTCAAGCAAGGGTAAACTCTCAGATTTGATTGCTTGTCCTTTTACTTGGCATGAGATTCACCTTCATAGTGAAAGGCGATTTTGGCCTTAAGGCGGACATCTTCAAAGTCTCAACCCTGTAGCCATGAAGACACTATTGTCTTTGAAATTCCAAGTAATAGTTGCTGGGCTGCATTCATTGTTTTCTGCTAGAGCTGGTCTCTGACTTGTTTACTCAAGTAATTTATGTGTGGAGAGGCTGTAGTCATCTTTCTTCTTTTGAAACTCTGCCATTTAAGTCCTTGTGGAAGACATCCTATACCATTTCATTATTTTTATTTTCTTGAGTTGTAACTCAAGAGCATCACAGATATATTCTCTGATGTTTTGTGTTTTCCTTAGGGCCTTTCATAACTCAGCCTAGTCAATAACTCCAGTCTCCTCCCTTGTTGGTAGTTCTTCTCATTCTTTTCTTTTTTTTATTTGGCAGCTTTATCACTTTATTAGGTATTTTTCTGATTTCCATGCCTAATGTTTTGCAATTCCCTATAGGATTTCATGTGCTGCTTATTCTGTCTCTCTAGTTTTGCTGCCTTTCTTTTTGATCTTCTAACTTTGTTCTTTGCAAGTTACCTGAATTTTTATTTCTTTTTTTTTTTAAAAAATCATGTAAGAAACACTTCCTAGGTTGGTATTCACTATACTTACACTTGAGTAATGTAGTCGTTTGGGCTAGCAGATTCTTAGCTATTTGACATTGTGTAATGCTTGGCTGATTTCTCTGAAAAAGTCTTTTAGCATATCGTCATGCAAGTTATTGACAAATTCTTCTCAACAGTAAACTGCAGAGCATCCTTAACTGTCACTGACATCTTTGCTTGGCATTTTAGAAGACATATGGCTTCCTACAAAACTGTGTTGTTATTTAACTTGAATTTTGTTGTCTTACCTTAGTCAAAAGATTCAACAGTATAAATACTCTACCATAAATATTTCTTTTCCAATTCAAGGAATCTGATGTTAGCCAAGGCTTAGCCTTGAGTATTGTAGGAGAACCTGGGAGGTTTAGCTTGTGTTACAAATTTTTTTTTTTGGTGTTTCATTCCTCTCTGCTTCCTCCTGACATTGGGCACATGTGCGCAGCACATTAATTCTTTAATTAATGGGAATAGGATGGGATGGGAGTGCCAAAAATCAGGTCATTTTGCAATAGAAACAAAGATATGGGTTGGTTTTTTTGTTGGTGGGGTTTGGTTTTTTTTGGAGGGGGGGTTGTGGGTTTTTTTTTATGGGTAGGCAATAAAGTTAATGACGGAATTTGCATCCATTCTTTTAACTTCACTGTCTTGTCTATTTTCACCCTGCCTGGCCAGGGCAGTCAGACTGCAGTGCTGTTGCTCTTTAGACTGACTTTCCAGACTCCCACAAGCAGCATGTTTTCTCTAACACAATTGATTCCTGTTGCCAGGGATTTGTTTTTCAGAAATATTCTTCCTTTCTAAGTATCGAGGACTGGCATTTCCAAAGTTCTTAGATGATAAGGCCTGCCCATAATTTAGACTTTCTGGTACAGTTGAGTAGTATATCTCTCTGTCTTCACAAGCATGTTCTGTATTGTAATATTTAATATCTTCCTTGTGGATGGTAACTGTTAACTTATAATACAATCTGCCTATACGTACAATTTCTTATGGAATTGATGGCTAATTCTGCATATATTTCAATGAAATAATTTTATTTATAACTTTGACTTTTTGGGGAATGTGATATATGCAAGAGTTCTGCCTAAAGGCATGTTTAATCCAGTACAAAACTGCATTTTTTTGTTGTATGTAATTCTATCTATGTGATTTGATGGCCACAGGTTTTTCATGTACTTTTCTGTTTTAACTCAAATAACAACAGAAGACCTCTAGGTCTGGAGGAGGATTTGAACAGATCATAAAATCATAGAATTGTTATGGTTGGAAGAGACATCAAAGATCATCAAGTCCAACCATATACCCAACGCCACCATGCCCACTAAACCATGTCTCAAAACACCACATCTAAACATTTTTTGAACACCTCCAGGGATGGTGAGTCCACCACTTCTCTGGGGAACCTGTTCCAATGCTTAACAACTCTTACAGTGAAGTAGTTCGTCCTAATATCCAACCTGAACCTCCCCTGGCACAACTTGAGGCCATTTCGTCTTGGCCTATCACTTCTTACTTGAGAGAAGAGACCGACTCCCACTTCGCTACACCCTCCTTTCAGGTCTTTGTAGAGAGCGATCAGGTCCCCCCTCAGCCTCCACCCCCAACTCGCTCAGCCACTCCCCATCAGACTTGTGCTCCAGGCCCTTTATCACCTTCGTTGCTCTTCTCTGGACTCGCTCCAGCACCTCGAGGTCTGTCTTGTAGTCAGGGGCCCAGAACTGAACACAGCACTCCAGATGCGGCCTCAGCAGTGCCCAGTACAAAGGGATGATCACTTCTCTAGTCCTGCTGGCCACACTATTTCTGATCCAAGCCAGGATGCTGTTGGCTGCCTGAGCACACTGCTGGCTCATGTTCAGCCAGCTGTTGACCAACAGCCCTGGGTCTTTCTCTGCCAGGCAGCTTTCCAAC
>NW_009622708.1:0-8604 GCF_000690535.1 Cariama cristata
GCGGGAAGGTGTGAGGGGATGGGGACGGCCGCTCCCTCCCGTGAGGGCCCTGCCCAGGGCTGGGGAGCCCAGAGGAGCGTCTGCTCCCCCCGACCCGCCTTGGGGAGCGAGGGCAATGGAGAAGGGACAGGTGACGGCCTGCCTGGCATCGTCTGTGTCTGTAGCTTTGGAGTTCAAGCCCTGAGGCAGAAACCTGCATCTGTATGAATTTAGTGGTTGTGCAGACTCTGGTGTATGCTCCTTGAACCCGCAGGAGTGTGGAATAAACCTTGTTACCTAAGGCTGTACCATGTCCTGGGTGCGGTTGTCTCTGCTTGGTGTCAGCTGTTCCCCACCTGAGAGAAAGGGTGCTGGGTCATGGTCACGGAGGGTATAAATGTCTGGCAGGGTGCCCAGTGCCTGTGACAGCAAGCGCCGGGAGTGCTGACGCTCAGAGACGAGGGCTCCCATCTGAGTTGAACGTGTCCGGCGACTCAGTCACCGTCTTCCCCCAGATTCTCTGAGAAAGTGAGTTTCTCACAAAGGAACTGCTTTCTGGATGGGGTATAGTTCATATGTGTGTGAAAACGTTCACTCTGAGGCTCATAGTGGTGATGAGGAAGAGTGTTTTAAAATGGCTGGTGGAAATGATCTAGTTTAAAGCTTTATTATGCTTTTTCCAAGGAGGAGGGGAACCCAAACCAACTAAACAGTTGTAAGGAGGAAAAGTAAAATGATGCAAGGCGCAGTCTGTGACAACGCAATATACATCAGTATGTGGCTGTGGGAAGTAGATGTTGTCTAATTTCATCTTGTTCTATGAGGTTTCCAGTCAAACTTTGCTCATATACGTCAATGCCTTCAAGATCCTTGGTGCTTGGCTGAAAAAAAAAACCAAAACAACCACCAGGCACCTAATAAAAATGGTATCTGTTAAATGCATCTTCAGTTAAAATCTTTTAAGGCTTTTAGTGAGAATGAACCTGCTTGAAGGACGTTATGGGGCCCCGAACGGTATGAGGACAACTGTTAAGGGTAGAAAAGATGCGGTTGTTAGCAGAAAAACTTTTTGGCTAGCAGAAGCTGAGGAGGTGAAGGTCATACTGGCCTGAGGGAGCAATCCAGATGGCCTAGTGGGACAGTCTTGTTTGGATGACTTACCTTCACCTGTGATCAACCGCAATTTACATTCTTTATTCTTTGATCATTAATCATTATTTTTTAGTGTCATCAAATGCTGTGATAAGGGGTGACCCAAAATGTCTTGGGCAGAAGAATGGTGAAGCAGCTGACAGCCTGTCGGTGATGGTGACTTGTAAGAGCTCTTCTGATGCCGAAGGGGGGAAAAAATGACTTATCTTGAGAGTTGCCATTACTTTTGAATGAAATACTTTCTGGAATTACGTGCTATTCAATATATTAAAAATATATGATATTAATACACGGTTAGATTGTACATAAATATTACGTATATTGAAGAACATATATATAAAAGAAAAGCCAATGACAAAAGTGTTCTGAGAAGAAGAGTCTGGTAAGTGCAGTTGCTGCAGAAGAGGGAAGAAGCTGCTCAATCCACCTAGGTAACCCACTTAGCTTGGTCTTGCTTTGCCTGTGAATTCTTTGGGCCCTCGGAATACCTGCATAGGAAGAGTCCCTGAAAGAAAATGTTTTGTTGTGAGATGTCTCCTGTTCCTTGGCTCACAAGTCTGTCTTGGTCAGCAGCCTGACAGAGACAGACTGGTTGTCTGCCCGCCAGTTCCAAGCAGCGCCTTCAGGAGCCCCTGAAGATACCCATTGTCACACCTGACTATGTTAAATACATAGCTGCTAGCCTTGTGCAGTTGCCCCGGGGGGGTCTGAAACTTCCCGGGCTGTTGAATTGAGTATGCAGGCTTTTTTTCTGAGAAGCAGTTGTTTGTTTTGTGGCTATGTTGAGTCACAGGGTGCTGCAGTCCCTGATGGCTGAGACCTTTTTCAGCACAGTGGTTAACTTAATAGCTTCCTTAAGCTTCCTCTTTGGCTTCCAGCCTTCCCAGGTGGTTTCCCTTATTTCTTTGCAGGAGGGTGGGCTCTTGGGCCTGCGGGGTGCTTGGGCAGGAATGTGCTGTGCTGCTGCTTTCTTTGCCTCTTTGATGGACTAGATTGTAGGAACCGTCTGCGAAGTGCACCCCAGCAGAATACCAAGTTGCGCTCTGGATTTGCCTGTTTATGTCCTGCATAGTGGGAGGACACAGCGACTATGCAGTTTGTTTCCTCCACAGCATATATTGTCAGGTAACAACATGTGCTTTATTAAAGCTAATCTCTTTGAATCTGTCAACTTGGGCACCATAGTCCAGGGGCTATGTAGATGGAGAGTCTGGATTTCACTGTTGTATGTCTGCTGGGCCACTGTCATGTGAGATGGAACAAGGCATATAAAAATGAGTTTGTGGTGTTCGGTTGTTGTCTGGGCTGTGGTATGGAGCAAGTTGAAGATGATACTGGACTTGTGCTTGAACTTTTTTCCTGCCAAGAAAAATAAATCTGTTCCCGTTTGTTTCAGGAGGGCAGAAGCTTGTTCCCAGTGCAGCAAGTATGGTCCGAGAAAAGGGAGGAGAAGAGCTCCTTTTAGGAACAAAATGTTCTTGTACTTTGTTGACTCTCTGACATTACAGACAAGGGAGACCAGTTGGTGCACAATAGCTTTTTCTCTGTACTGGGCTGCCTCAGCAAGGCACGTGCTTGTAAGCAAAACGCAGCGTGTACGGACAGCAGTGTTGAGGATGTTGCTTCTGTTGGGTTGCGTCGTGGGTTGCATTTGATTCTTAAGTACTGGACTAGGGATGACCAGCTTTATAGGGAGTATATAAGTGTATTTTTTCCTATGTGATTAATTTTTTTTTTCCTGTGTGATATAGGGAAAAAGAGCAGAAAAGTGTGACCAGCTATGCTAATACCAGAGGAATGCAGTACGGCCAGCAGACTACTTGCTATTAGAAAACTAGCTTCCCCCATCACGTAGGTGTTCCTTAAAGTACATTGACTTGCTTCTGAATTGCCTTACCAAACTAAGCAAACTTTGGAAACTGCTTACCTCTGCCTCTGGCTTCCCTTTCAGTGTTATAGAAGGATCTCTGGCACCATGTTAACGTGGTTTTTTTTAAATGTTGGATTACCGCTACAAAGGCATCTCCAGCAGCTGTTTACTCCCATGAGGAGCTAGTCTGGGCTAGTCACCTGCTGTGCCGATGCTTGTGAAGTCACTTGCCACAGAAATCTGTCTTATTGCTAAAATGCCGGAGACTGCCTCTTGTGATCACCACAGCGTGCTGCTTTTCTCCCTATTTGTTTTTAAATATCATCAGATAGCTTCCAACTTTAAATTTAGTGTGTCTTTATGTCTTGGTCTCATTTTTCCTCTCTCTTAGTCCGTTGCCTCTTTTATAAGCTCTACCACGAGTTGGGGCTGATAAGGCCCATGCAGGCACGCTGTTCGAGCTCTCTCGCCAAGCAGTGGAGAAATCCAACCTTTCCAAGTGCTTTGTCTTTCATTAAAGCCCATAGAGGACCACTATCGCAGAGCAATCTGTTTCTCTATTTCCATCAGTTTGTAGAAAATCTGGAGGGCTAGTTTAGACTGTGTCTATATATTTGGCTGTAGTGATGAGCCCCCTGAGTGATGATCTCTGCTTGACAGATTGTAGCTCACCTTGTTGAGAACTGATTCCAATATTCTGCTTTTTTTTCCAGTTTGCTGGTTTTTTTGGGGGTGTGCCTAGCTCCCTGAGACAGTAGGGTTGACTTGTCAGCAACACTTGTACGGACTGCGTTGCTTGCTCTTTCTCATGGGATAACATTTCTTGTATTTTTAAAGTGTGTAGTGCATGCTACTTGTGAAATATTAAGAAATGAGCTAGGCTGAGGGAAGTGAAGTTATTAGGTCACACTTGTGTTAAGAAACAGCCTGGCCATAAACTAGCATCATGTTACTGTGTATTTTTGGGCTAATGGTTTGTTGATGGCCACAAGCACTTTGAACGCACCCCCGATCTCTTGAGACTCCTTAATTGTCGGACTTGCAGTTAGCAAAGAAAGTATTTCTTGGGTGGTTGGCTTTGCCAGTTGCACTGTAATGCAGAACAGATGCTTGAAGCTGTAGGTGTTTTTCACACCCTGTAAGTCATCCATCTGGGTTTGATAGCAGCCCCTTGTAACAGAAGCAATTTCTAATAGCTCAGTATGCCGCCCTGCAGGGAACGTGCTTTTGCTAGACAAGGGTGCAATGTTATTCGGTAGCTAGGGGCGAAGCCAAAGGTACTTGTGTTGCACATGACCCTGGCGATGTGGATGGACTTAAACTTGAGAATAATATACCTGGAAGGGAAGGACGGACCTTTTGGTGCCTGTGGGTCAAACTAGGTCGTGGGTGGGATGGACTGTTATGTCCTGTCCCAAGTACGCCAGGCTGCAGCTTCTGCCCATGAACCACCATCGGGATTGCATGTGGTGCTGGGTATAAGGGCAGGGAAGGGGAAAGGAGAATGTGTAAGCTAATAAATAAGTGAATCATTGTGGGCTTTTGACTGTTACCTCTTTAACTCGCTGGCCTCTGAAGCAAGCTTTGCTGACTAATGTCGTTGCACCGTGTCAATAAAGGCGTCTACCTGTGTAATTGGTATCCTTCAGGGACTGCTGGGCAGAGAAGGAACCGAGAGCTCTGGAGTGAGAGAGTAACTCTGAAGGCTGCCAGCTCAGATGTTAACAAGAAGCTTGTCCTGGAGATGTGCCTGATGTGAATGACGCACCCTTGTTTACAGGGCTTGGACTGACTTTTGGAATAGTGTTTTAGCAAATCTGCTGTGTAATCTTGAAGTAAATCCTTGGGCTGTATTAACCTAGACCCCAGTCCTATGAGGGCTGTTAGATGTGTTTTCCACAGATTTAATAATCCAGGCTCCGTGCACATAAGTAAGGTTGGCAGAGCTGAGGGTTACCCTCTGCTGGGATTGCATTGCTAATTAACACAGCATCTTTCTGATCAACAACTCTGATCTGAAACTGCTCTCAACTTCACAGCATGCGAACACTGGGATTTCTGATACTGTTGGTAAGCAAACACTGTTAAAGAGGTAACGGCAGCTGTGTTTAGAGCTTGCCTTAACGTGACAATTTGTGAAGCTGGTGTAAAAAGCTGCTTGGTATTTCTGTTGCTGATGCCCTTGGTGTTTTCCTGCAAAGCTGGACTCTTTGTTGTTCTTTGGATACCTGTCCACCAGGAAGGACTTGCTATACAACTCGTGTGCAGAAGAATTTGGAAAGCTGCTTGGAGGCAGTGACAAGGATGTCCCATCGGAATGAGGAAAAGATGGCATGGGAGACCACAGAGGACCTTTTCCCCTCACTCGGATGTGGTTGCTCCCCTTGGTAGTGGTGTTTTCCTCTCCTCCTCGCACGAAACAACCCAGTAATTGGCATGCAGATTTTACTGTGTTAAACAACATAGCATTGCATAGGAGGTGCTATGAAACTTTTGTTGTTACTAAGGTTTGGAGAGCCTCCAAGGAGGAGCGCTCACCTGAACTAGCATATAAACTTTTGCTCTGAGCATGACCTGGCCTTTCAATAGGGGAACACCAGTGATCTAACTCCATATGACTGCAGCTTTCAGTCATCGTCAGTAATTCTCTCCTCTTCTGAATAATCATCAAGCATTGCTATTAAGCCAGAGGTGATGTAAAGATGATAAACGGGGTGAAAGGCAAAGCTTCATCTGTTAGGTAAACAAGGGAAGTCCCTGAAGTGTTCCTAATAACTTGACTTGTGATTGAACCTAACAGAGTATCTCTAGGTGTGCTTTCATGAAACAACATGTCAAGCTTGGCTTTGGAGACAGTTGCCTATCTGGCAACTATCTTATCTGGAGATGAGAAGTGGTTTTGACATCTCTCATAAATAATGTGTGTTTTTTTTGCATCTGAGGTGTAACTGGATCTTTCTCAAGTACTGCATAGATCCTATATATGTGGGCATTGCTTAGTGATACATAAGTGAAATTGATCTTTTGGCCATTTTGTATAGGCTGCGACTTGCTGTGTGCTTGTTTTTAAGGTGCTGATAAATTAGAAGCCTTTCCTATGAGGATGTGGAGGGAGACCTTCTCAGGGAAAGGTTTATATGTTTTCCTTGCCTAATGAAGTGTGGTATCTTCAGACTGTGCCTTGTGTGATTAAAGCATCCAAGCTGCTTTGTCCTGAGCAGTTGGAATACCAGAATTTCGAAGTCAGACCTGTGGTTGTGTTTGTGTAGCTTCTGTGATTGTGCTGCTTTCTAACTTTACATGTTAGTTCAGTGGGGTAGCTTCAGCTGCAGAACTATTTTTAATCTGTTTAGGAGCCCAGTGTTTTATACTCATTCCCTAAAACTGCTTCAGGAATCCCTGCTAAAGACTTGGGTCTGCACCAAGGTATTCAAGACTGCCTGCTCAGCACCAGCTCGCAAGCTGGGAGAAGCCGCTTAGATTTGTGTCGCTGTTACTGGTAAGTGATAAATCCAAAAGACCTGCTTTTTGCTCATCTCCCGAATAGAATGGAGGCTATGGCTTCTAGTTTTGTTTCATGCTTTTTGATCTCTAATACACAAACACATTGTTTTCCCCTCTGTGGGATGGATCAGCTTATGTTGTGATAGTTCTCTGTAGCATGAAGCTGTTCTTTAGCATAGGAACCAGCTGAAACGGCGGTGGATGGTGCAAATCCCTAGCTAGCAGGAAGGAAGCGAAATTATTCACATTGTTGCATGTGATGTCTCTTTTGTTTTCCAAACTGGATATAAACAACCTTTTCACTTGATCAAAGATCAAATTTTGGCTTTCACGATAGTGCCTTTTTTTTTTCAGATGCCTGAGAATAAGTGGAAGGATTAGATTAAGTAAAGTTGGGTAAAAATATCTTGCTGCGTGATTGCTGGAAGCTGCTTAGTTTTTGGAAATATGATGGATTGAGGGAAGAAAACTGACATAGAGGACTTAAAACTAGTTTGCTCTAGCATCTGGTAGACGTGGGCCCTTATGAATGCCCAAAGGCTCCCGGCCAGGAGCGGAGCAAGACGGGGAGCTGGTCTCACTCTTGCTGGCTTTATGAAGAGGCTTAAATCCTTTGGGAGATCTGACACCGAAAGTAAAACTGCCCCCGCTATTGACTTGTGGAGCACAAGTCAGCTGTTCCCTGGAACGCTCAGTGCAGCCTTTGTACGAGATGTCACGCTGGTGTCAAGCTTGGGGTTGTGCTCCCATCTCCTGGGAAGGCATGGGTAGAGGACAAAGGGAACTATCCTCTCCAGTCTTTCTCGTTGCCCCTCTCCCTGCCCCCAGTCCCCCAAGTTGGGTACTGAGGCTTTCTGGAGTTAAATGAACCTGTGGACCAAGAGTCAGGCTACTCTGGAAGCAGGAAAATAGAGTAGATAAATGCATCTAGGCAGCAGAAACTTGAGTTACATTATGCTGCAATTTCTGTCTGCTCTGGGAAGAGTCCACTACCTCCTTTGCACAGCGAAGTGTCAAAAGATACTGCTGTACAGAAGGATGTTGCAAGCTTTTGAGCATTACGAAGGGATGTCTCAATAACCTGCGTCCTCATGGCTTGCGCTGAGGCTCAGACTTTCTGATGCTGTCTAGCATGAACTTGTAAATGCAGAATTTCTGTAGCAAGAGCATTGTGAAGGGAGTGTTACATGCTCTTTCTAAGCACCAAACAGAAACCCTTCTTTCAGGTTTTGCAAAGCAAAAATTGGCACTGCTAGGTTTTGATTACCCATTTGGGAGGATTTGGGAGGTAAGAACTAATTTTCTCAGCTAGTGTATATGGCTGAGACCATTAGCCAAGTATGGTCTTTACTGTTTTATGTAATAAGTGACTTACCTGCTTACGAAGTTTTTAATTACTTGAATACAGTGGTTGAAGGCTGGTCAGAGAATGATTGTGTCAATGTATTTGCGGATCTGCCTGTACCTTCAAATCCATTTAGTAGTAGAAATGTAGAAATGGAGATATTGTGAATGCTTTCTTCCTTGAACAATGTTTCATTTTGGTATTTCCCAGAACTTTTATGGCCATAGTACCGCCGAAGAGAACGTGTAGCTGGAAAGTACTGGGTTACTACTACTGGTAAAATTAGTTCCTGGAACAGCTCTTGCCTTAGCAGCAGCAGCAGAACTGAGACCACAAGTGAATATATTGGCAGCGTAGGTTGTGATTTAGCAAGACTTGGTATAGTCAGCTTCCTGGGAAATTACATGGTGGAGATAATGCCATGAGTCAGGATACTGACCCTTCAGAAGGGAACTGCATCCCCAAATACCCCACAGCCCTGTTGGAGGGGAGAGGTGGAAACTGCATGGTTTAACATTGGTCTGGGTCCTTTCTGCGCAGGCCAGCCAGGGTCATCTGTGTGCTGTTAAAGCAAAGTATGCTTCAGTTGTTAAGGTTTGAACAAGGTAATATCTTGATCTTTTGATATGAGCTCATTTCTGCCAGATCACCTGTCTGTCTTGGAAGTGCCTATTACGACAGTATTCCTAGAAATAGGATTAAGTCTCATGGGGGAGGAATTAACATGCATAATGGGGAGCCACAAAGTCAGTCC
>NW_009622708.1:8635-30743 GCF_000690535.1 Cariama cristata
GGAAAGGAAGGATCCAGGCAAGAAGTGCTACTCTGTCATCATGGGCAGGCTTTGGGGCAACCAAGGGGTTGTAATTGTTAACCCAGTAAAAATGAAGCCTGACGCAGGGGGTGGCAGGGCTATTTAAAAGCACTGTGTGGAACTGAGTCAGCTGAAGGTCAAGAAAGCCTTGTGGGTCCCAGAACAGGTTAAACCGGCTCCAGCCCTGAGAGGGCTGGGAATGGAGAGGAGGTGTCCTGACACCTGTGGGGTTTGCAGGGAGCAGAGCTGCTGGGAAGCTTTGACACTCTTTATCACCTATTTCGATCTCATTCTCCCAGCCCACCCACTAGAAAAGAGCAGGTTAACCCCAGTGAGCTGGCAGCCCTTCCTGAGGGCAGGGGCCCTCTGCAGCTGTACACTAGAGCCCCTGATTTGGTCTGTTTCTCTGCTGCTCGGAGCTCTAAAATGCCAAAACATGACCAGTTGTAGAGTCAAGGGAAATTTCAGTTTTGTTCAGCTTGGAAAAATCTTGGGTGCAATCCTTTTTGGACTGGGACTGAACTTAAATGAGACATCCCGTGACTGCAAATGCTGGTTTGTTTTTTAGCAGAGTTAGCTGTGTGCAGGCCTTGGTTTGACTTAAATCATAGAATTGTTTAGGTTGGAAAGGACCTTTAAGATTGAGTCAACCGTTAACCCAGCATGCCTGAGCCCTTGTCCCTAAGCACCACATCTACACATCTTTTAAATACCTCCAGGGATGGGGACTCCACCACTTCCCTGGGCAGCCTCTTCCAGTGTCTGACAACCCTTTTGGTGAAGGACTTAACCCAGTTAGGATTTTTTTTTTGCTTCAGTATGGTGAAACTACTCTGAAAGAAGACAAGCTGAGTTGTGATGTGTCTGTTAGCTCTGCGAACATGTGTTGTGTCCTCGGGGGCCGTTGTCTAGTTCAGCTCCCTGAGCTTCCCATGTGGCCATGACTTGGTGGCTGGTGTGCAAGTAGCAAGGCTGACAGAGGCCTATCAAGCTCTTGGTGGCTGTGTATCTGAACTGGAATTGAAACGTCTGTGAAGCACCGAGTCAGCTCTGAGAAGACTGGCAAACCGAGTTAGGAAGTACTGACTAGCACTGGGTGGGTTTTTTTGATTATTAAATAGACTGAGGCAGTGTTTCCTCGGAGGAACTGTGTATGGGTTGGTGGACACGTCTGAGGAAATGGGTGATGATTACCTGGTGAAGATATTCTTTGAAAATCACAACCTGTCCTTGATTAACTGTTGCTTTTTCAGGTGACTTTTCTTAAGTGAATACTACATTTGTGGAATTAATGTTTTCTTTCTCTTCAACAGTGGGCCACCATACGGATAGAAAAAGGTGTCAAAAAGCCGCAACCACAGATGCTAAAGACTCCTGCTGCTAATGGTGAGAGCTCGGGGTAAAGTCAAATTGATAAGACTAATGTGCTAAAGTAGGAGAGCTGAGTCTTTTTCGAATGGAGAAGTTAGATGTGTGCATGAGAGAACTGGAGAAGAGGTGAGGAGTGGTTACAAACCAACTGTTACGTTTAATTGTTTTGCAATGCCACTGGCACAAGAACTGTTCCTGCAGAATGCAATGCTTCTTTTACTGGCTTGTACTGAACAGTTGAAAAATCAAGGGATGAGGAAATGAAGGGTATGAAATAACATTAAGCTTAACAAAACAGAGAGGAACTTAAGATGGAGACTGTCCTCAGTTGAGGGGAATTTTTGAGTTACAACATGAGCTTTATTTTTTTTTGTCCTGAATTCTGTCTTTAGGTCACTGCTTGCAGGGCTGCTGGCCAACTATTGCAGTCCTAACAGCATCAGAGTACACTTAATCTCTGAGGAGACCTGTATGTTTAGTGGACAGCACTTTTCTTTCCCAAGCTCAGTGCTTTTTCTGTTATAGGACTGTTGGATGGAAGTGTGTGGTGTTAAACATGTTCTGTTTTTTCAGTCTGCTGCTATTCACCTTTTTGCTCCCTGGCGTTCCCTCAGTGTTTGCCAGATGAACTTCTTACACTCATTATCTGTAGAGAGACAGCTGAAAAGTTGCTTCATATTTCTTCCTTTAACCTAATTTTGAAATTAGTTCTTTTACCGTATCTTAACACATACTGTGTGTGTGTCGTGGTAGGCTGTATTACGTCAGAGTTAGCTGTAAGACTTTGGAGCTGTAAGCACAGTGAGAGCAGTCTGAGTTTGCCCAGGAAATAGGAGAAGGCTGAAAAGACCTTTGCAGCCAGCACTTGGTTTTCTCCTGGTTCCTGACTGCCTCAATATTGCTGTTGATTTGCTTGGTTTTGACAGCATTTGACAGCGGTGTCAGCATTTTCTGTGTGCTCCTCCATTAGGCAGCACAGCTGGAAACGGGACTGGCTTGCCAGTTAGTAGACAACTCAGTTGTTACCTGATTCTACGAATTAGCTCATGCGAACATGATACGGTAATGGGCACTGAACTGCTGAATTGGTTGTATGTGTTTCATCTCCAAAGAAGTATCCTTATCAATACTGTAAACACTGGCATTGTGCTGTCTGCCGGCCAGGCATGAAACAGGCTCCGATGCTAGCAGATCTAACTGTCAGTTAGCACCTGTAATAATAAACTGGAGGGTACTGAACAGCAGCTCTTAAAACAGGTTAAAATTTCTCTTATTTAATTGCTGACTTTAAAGTGGCTAAGAAAAAGTATGTCCTGTATCACTCACCAGTGTCCTGAAAGTTGTGGGGGTTTTTTGGGGGGATGGGAGGAAGGCAAGGTGAGTGATCCTTCCAAACAATGTCAGTGCCCTGCTATCTATGTTTCAGAGGTTGTCAGTGATGCAGCAAGATATCTTTTCTTCCCGTAAAGGTGATAGTGTCCCATCCCGTCATGGGTCAGTGAGAGGGCAAGAGATCCAACTGTGCTGCTTTAGCCACACAGTAGGAGCTTTTGTCTTCCTAGACATCTGATCATCCTGGCACATCGTTTTTCCTTCTCTGGAAAAGAAAGGTAAAGGGAGAGAGGACCCAGCTAGTAGATTAGGTTTTATGAGCTATCTTTCCATAAAACTACAAGTACCTATTCCCCCTGTACATGTGACTGAGGGATGTATAGGGCTAATCTGTGCTGTAGTTCTGAACCTCAACTAATCTGAGTGCACTCCACTGTCTGGGGCGTTAGTGATAGTTAGTAAAAATGACCTGAGGTAATTTGTATAGGTGATTGCATGCAGGCTATGTTCAAGTGGTCTTATGGATGGGGATACATAATCACAATGGTGGCCTGAAGCACACTTTTAAATGTCCTCTTTATATTTGACATTAAAATTAAAACCTTTCCCTGCTGTAGGTGACTCTTACGGCAGTAAGCTGGAGTTTAACTGTTCCCTACTTGAAAAGGTATGGGGAGCAGGGGAGATGTGGAGTCTACAGTGCCAAGCTGTGCTCTGTGTATTGCTCTTGGGAGCTTTTTAAGCATAGGACTGACTGACTTGTGATTAGGAGTCTGGATTCCTGGATGTGGATAAAAGTACTTGAGGGCCAGGGCAGGTGTAGGTCCAACAATGCAGTATATAAGTTGGCATCTATTAAGTGACAGACCATGAGCAGGCAGAGAGGCCCCATTGCATTACACAATATTTACTGAGGGAGGAGAAATTCTTGGTGATAATGAATTATGGAGAAGCTGATTAAAAGAGGGTAAAGGTAAATGTCTCTGTGTGTGTACACATATGCATGTTAAGTGCTGAAGAGGAAGGTGATAGCACCTCTTCCATCTTTTCTGACCATCCAGTACTCACTAGGGGGTGGGTCAGGATAGGAGGGTGCGTGTGCAAGGGCAAGTTTGCTTGTTCCTAGGCAGAGCAAAAATGGTCCTCCCCAAAGATCTTAAAAATCCAGTGTCCCTTAATGTGAAAGACAGAAGAGAGCATGACTGAGGAGATACCACCTTTCTCTGCAGTACCAAATTCAGTGTATTTCACATCTGTTGGCAGAAATGGCAGCCAGTGCCCCTGCATGGGTGGTGTGATAAGGAATAGTCCCAAGAAAAATGTTGGCCGATGTAGTTACTGTGTGGGGAATTACCTAGTGCTGTCACATCAAGGTTCCTCTGTGTGTTTATGTGCCAGACCCAAGGGTAGCTCTTGGCTGAGCAGCGACTTGGAGGCTAGATGTCTACCTCATTGCAGCTGAGTAACCAGCTCTCAGCTGTTCGTGTGGGTGTTGGCTGTGTCAAAAAGCAGTCCTCTTCAAGTAGTGGGTTTAAAAAAAAAACCCAACACAAAAATGCTGTTAAGTCAGAGTTTTGAAAGCGCATCCACCAAAAGAAGAGCTTATACAAATAATGGGACTGTGAGTAGATAGTGTCAAATTTGAGCCTGGTATAATTAGCTGACTAGAGTATGTGAGCTCAAAGGCTTGGGGCTTGTGCTGTGACACTGAGTAAAGCAGCGACTACAGCTTTTCTTGGCCGAGTGTGATGTTTGCTGTACTCCTGCGTAATGCTACCTTTTAGCTGTCTTTGGCAAACTCAGCTCTGCCCGTGGCCAAGGGATTAAAGGCCATTAAATATTACTTCTGACTACAAGAAGGTGAAATACCTCACCTGAACAATATGTGTTTTAATTCTGTTCATAATATCTTCAGGTGCTGCTAAGATCTTGGAGTAGCTTGTCCCAAGGCTGCAAGGCAGCTTGTGCATGGGCGTGTCGTGACGATGACAGTGCGGGCTGGTGAGGCAAGACATTACAGCTGTACTATCTCGGCTGTACCAGCGCTGTGTTAAACTTGAACCCTGGGCTGGTTTCAGCCAAGCAGTAGGAGCCAGGGGAGCTTGGCTGATGCTGAACTGGGAGCTGGATAAAGGAGGAAGCGTTCTGAGTTCTCCTGGGAACTGGAGAGAAGAGTGGTACTTGCGTGATGGGTGCTGGAGAGTTCCCCCGGCCAGTTTCTTGGCTATGACCTGTCTCCCAGCCCAGCAGCAGCATGGAGCAGACAGGTTGGGCTGATTTGCCTACAGTCCCAGGTGTTTCACAATTTAGAGATTTAAGGGGCTGACAGAGAAAAATTGAACCACAAACTAGAGCTCTGGTTTGGGTTTAAAATATGACATGTGTAGTCCATCCTGCTAAATGTTTGATGTGATACATGTTTGTATAATTTAGATCCTGGAGGGCATGTGGGTGTTTGGATGTGCCAGATAAATGATTTATATTTATAGGCTAGTGATAGGACAATGCACTGAGATGGTCTGCTGGTGGAATTGCAAGTTGTGGCTGCCAAGTTCAGAGCTGATGGTGCTAATAGGTTTTGTTGCAGTGGGACATCTCTCTTGCATGTTGTTCTTTAGTGTTTTCCTCACTGATTTGTGGGACTTGTATCTCGGAGCTTCTTGTGTTATCCTGTAAGTATGCTATGGTGCAATGCAAAGATTTTTCCATGTCACTTGTAATTTAAATGTCGCGTGTGATTTGCACAGCAAATATATTCGCAGAGTTTTTCTTCTGGCAAGACTTCCTCGGGATGCAGATTGCCACATTGTGGGATATGTATTTGTGGGAAAGTGCCTAGTAGCTTGAAACAGGTGGGTGCTTCCTCCTTTCCCTTTTTTTATCTCAAGATGGAAGCAGAGAGGTTGCGCAATTTGTCGGAGAGTGAGAGACTGGTGACCTGAACTTTGACCTCTGTAATCCTAGCTGAGTGTCTCAGGGGATGGTTGCTCTGGTTAAATGTTATTCTAGATTTCTTCAGTCATCAGTTTCTGGAGCCAGACTTACTTGCCAGAAAGCAACTGCTTAATCTTTATATTTAGCTTACACAATTTGTCCTTGCCTTTGAAAGCTCTGGTGAGAAACTGGTGTTCATCAGACCCTAAGTATAAAAAAAAAAATATGAAAAGAGGGGAGGAGAGGGAATACATGCTATTTGTACTGCAATTCTGAACTCTCCAGGTTTCTTTTCTATTGCTAGATATTATGTGGGCAGAGTCCAACTGAAACACAACTGTTAATGCTGAACTAAATTACATCAAGGCACCTCTAGGCACAACTTTCTTTGACTTTGTGTTTTTTGGAGGGTTTTTCTTTGTTTGATTTAAACTAAAATAAAAAATAGTGTGATCCTGTCTGTGCTTACAGAAGAGACTTGTGCTTTGAAGGGAGGGAGGTGTGTTTGGTTCAAAGCTGGTCCATGCACAGATGTCAGGTAGCTGTTGCAGTCTGGGGCTTTGGCAGATAGCAGTAGAGCACATCTCGGCTGAATGTGGCTGTGGGACGCCACAATGTCTGACAAGAGATGGGCCTAGGGAACACAGAAGCCTCCGTGGAGGAGATTGAATGCCCTTGAATACACAGAGCACCAGGAGATGGGAATGGAAGGGCCAAGGTCTGACTTGGTTTCCTCTGGAAATGTAAGATGGTCTTGGATAAAGTTGCTGAGTTCAGGACTTGTCAGATGATGGGAAAGGGTCTGTGTTCTTGCTTCACCTTCAGTAGGCAACAGAACTTGACATATTTGCTGTTCAAGGTCTTCATGCTAGGGAGAGGAGCTGGAACTGGCATGCTGAAGAGTATGTTGTATTCAACTACCCATCTGATCTTGCTGTCGTAGGAGGGACTCTGACAGTAAACTTGTCTCCTTGAGTCGTGCAGAGCAGCAAGTGATTTGGAAGATGACTTTCACTGTATAAAATTATTTCCTCATATGGTTACCCTTTCCTTTCCAAGGTATCATTGAAAGGGATGAAACTCCTATGGAGAAAGAAATTGCGCGTCTGCATCGAGTGGACTTCGAATTCTCTGACATATTCTACTTCTGCAGAAAAGGGTTTGAAGCCATTGTGGAAGATGAAGTCACTCAAAGGTTTTCGTCTGAAGAACTGGTCTCCTGGAATCTCCTCACAAGGACTAATGTCAACTTTCACTACATCAGCCTGAGGCTGACCATTGTGTGGGTCATTGGGGTTGTAGTGCGATACTGCTTCCTGCTGCCCCTACGGTAAGCTCGTGGGTGCTGAGGGATTTTTTCGATCTGGGAACGCGTAAATTTGTGTTTTCTTGGGAAATGTCATCTCAGCTTTTTTAACCCAAAAGCAGCATTAGCAGATACAGAAGGTGAACCTGCTTAAACTCTACTCTGAGTGGTTAAGAAGACATTCAGAATGCTTTTATCTTGCCATTTACTGTGGAGAGTAGATTAGGGCTAGCGGTCATCTTTTCTGTGAATGCTAGGTCATGTGTATTGGCAAGGTTAGTGTGAGCTGGGCGAACTATAAAACTCCCTGACACTATTGGGGTATCTGAATCTGCTACCTTTGCTAGGCCGTGATTCTGAGCAATGTGTCAGGGAATTACTGAGTTAGAGAACTGGATATGTCAAGTACTCGAGGAATAATTGAATTCCTGCAATTGTGTTCCCTTTTAAAGGGGAAAGTGATATTAAAATGAGCAAAACTACTTATTTTGATTTAATTTCTACTTTGTCTGTAGCTTTACTCTCGCTGCCATTGGGATTACTTCAATGATTGTGGGGACAACAATGGTAGGACAACTGCCAAACAGCAGGTAGGTACTGTGTGTGGTGTGTGAGGGACAACCTTGGCAAGGTGTATTAGTGCAAACAGCTCAAGATTAGGACTGGACAGATTTTTACGAGTCATAGACTACTGATAGTTGATTCCACCCACAAACTTGTGGCCTTGGTTTTTAGTGGCATTTTGAACTTGGGCTGAGGTTGGCTTCTTGCCAGGCTTGGCACTGAGGTTGGTGGTTTCTATTGGGCTCCTCTTGCTGTCATGAGAGACTGGAAGGGAGCGTTGTAGAGGAGATAACAGTGCTGGGATAAAAAAAAAATATACCCTGTGAAGAGATGACAGCCTTGCCTAGGTAAGTGAGACCAAGGATATGCCATGTCTTGGCTGAGCTGCTGAAGCAAGTGAGTGTTAGAGCTGGGAATATCCCTCTGTTCTCCAAAGTACCAGGAAAACTTCAGCCCTGAGTTTTGTTGAGTAGGCTGGAGAATATTGCATATGTGTCTAGCTGCGTTCCAGTATGCTCCAGATGCCTGTGATTTCTTTCAGTGTGAAAAACTATCTGAGTGAAGTGGTCCACCTCACGTGCTCCCGTATCCTTGTCAGAGCTTTGTCTGGTACTATCCATTACCACAACAAGTGAGTGAGCTGACGTTACGATAGCAAAAGCGTGTGTATACTTCTACGTGTGTGAGTATCCCATTTGAAATGGGACGCCTCTTTCCTGACCTTGGAGGTTAATGTCACTCTAGGTGCTGAGTCACCTGGCAGGTTTATGGGACTGTTGCGTGTGTAACGTGGTGCTTAGTGCACTAGTAGTCTGACAAAAAAAATTATGTAATTGCAGGGAAAACAAACCTCAGAAAGGAGGAATTTGTGTTGCCAACCACACATCACCGATAGATGCGATCATTTTGACAAACGATGGATGCTATGCGATGGTATGAGGAAATCCATGATGACCACAACAGAGGGAGAGACCAGGAAAGGGAAAGATTGTGGGGTATTAGTTGTGGAGTTCAGTACTTAACTTCCACAGTAGAGATGTTAACTTGAGCACTAGTCAGTGGGGGAAAGTATAAATTGTGTTGAAGTTGGCCTATAAGTTACGTGCTGCTGAAGTTGTCCTGGCAGCATCAATGCTAGGCTCTTCATCTGGCAAAATACTTCAGATATGCTTCCATGCATGGGTCTAGACCCTTTCAAGTGAATGCATTTCAATCGTGGGTTTTTTTTGGGAACTGCCCAATCCTGATTTCCAGTCTGCAGTGTGCTTGGGGTTTTTTTTGAGGGAGATAGAGAAGAGAAAGTCCTGGTTTTCAGATGCCTCATGTGCTGATGTGCTTTGTTGGGTTTATAGGTTGGCCAGGTTCATGGTGGACTAATGGGAGTTATTCAGAGAGCCGCAGTCAAGGCCTGTCCTCACGTCTGGTTTGAACGCTCGGAAATCAAGGACCGGCATCTAGTGACAAAGAGGTGAGGTGTGGGTTGGAGCGGGGGATTGCAGTGCTGGTGTAACTCTGGTACCTACTAGTGCCTGAGAGGCCACGCTTGGATGTGTAATCCCCAAAGAGTCATTGAACAATCGAAGACCCAGATGCAGAATTAAAGCTTTGGAAAGACAGAAGCTGATGAGGTTGCAATGGGAAACAGGGAACTTGGAACCTTGGGATCTCAAGAGGGCAAAAGTTCAACTTGCAAAAGCATCTTTTAGCAGGAGTCATATCTAGTTGTCTTATTCCAAATGATGACTGCTGCTTATAAATGCTAATGGCAGAGATATGAGTCATCTGTAATTCCATGTTACTGTTATCCTGCAGAATGATGCAGGATACTGCAGATCAGTAGATGTAGGTAGGAGTGGAAGCAATCAGGATACTAGTGGCTCAACAGCAGTTTTTGGAGTGAGTTGGAGGGGTGGTATGCAGCAAACTGGATCATTCAGAATGACCCAAATATACTTGCTTGTGTGGGCTTTGGTACAGTAGACTGGTCAAAATGTCAGGTTCTCAGGTCACCAAGGAAGGCTTGAAAAGTTTATACAGGATGAAATGGTTCAGACTGAAGCTTCTGGTAAAGTCTGGATTGCGGCAGACTGTCCCAAATATCTCATTGGGTAGCCATCAGTATAATAACGAATGTCTGATGAATTCAGATATACATTTTGAAAGGATGTGAAGCTACTTCAAATTCTGGGACTTTCTGTTGAAGAGAAATACCGATGAAAAAATGGGCTTTCTGTGACACAAACTGTCTCGACTTCATTCAAAATTGTGAGCTGCTAGAAATAACAAGCTTTGCTTGTTTGGGTGAAGGGAAAAAATGTGTCTAGTTATAAAACTGATCTGCTTACAAAGGCAGTGTTCTGCAGAATGTCACCAAAGGCTTACCTGTGAACACTTTAGTACAGTGATAGAAATTCTTCCTAATTTTTAAAGAACTTTTAAATTAATTTTGACAGGTTAATTTCTTCGTCACATCATTGGCTTCTGTGCAGCAGGACGGCTTCGCCATATCATCCAAGTATTATTCAAGTAGTGTGAGCTGTAGGCATTTAGGAGTCCTCTTTTTCAGAAAACTGCTGTTAAGTAAGCAGAGCCTGGATGGACCACTCACTGCACAAAACTTTTTTCTTGTGTAGGCAATTTCTTGCAGGTTGAGTTGATTAGAGCTAATTGGACTGACTTAATGGCATACATTTGTTGGCTTCCCTGACAGTTATTAATAAAATAATATAGAGGAAAGAAAACAGGATGTTGCCTCGGTGTAATACAGCAGGGGCCTTAATGGATGGCTTGCACAAAGCTTCAGGTTTGTCAGAAATGGAAAAGAAAGTACAAATTAGTGCCCAGTAAAAAGCTTTGGTTTCAAACAAATGGGTTGCACGTGAAGATACTTTTAATGCGCCTGCCTGGGGAAAGAAGAGTATAAAGTTGCTGGTTTTTAAGCTTTCCTTCTGCTTCCACAGACTCAGGGAACATGTGGTGGATAAAAGCAAGCTCCCGATCTTAATTTTCCCAGAAGGTAAGAAGCTGAACTGCTCCTTATCTCCATTCAGTGTAGATGTCATCCCTATTCTCTTTTGATAGCTTCTGGTGCTCAAATGTGTCTTCACCTCTGGCTTGGATTTTATTAGGACATTCCTATTTTTCATCTTTCATATGAGATTACATGAAGACAACCCAATACTGTCCCTGGCTGTTGGGTTTCCTGGCAGAAGAATGGGAAGATTGTTTCTTTTGCCCTGTGAATATCAATTCACTGTCCTACAGATCTAACCTCAGCCTTGTGCTTTTTGTCTCACACATGCTCTGGCTTCATTCAGGGAGTCAGTCACAAGACAGGGAGTGACAGCAAGGAGGGGAGAGATCCTTAACTGACCCATAAAGGGCCTGTGTTTGCTCCCTAGTGAGTGTAAGACCTGTATGTTGAGGTAGTGTTGCTGCTTGAAATGTGGTAGGCTGTGTGAAGGATTGACTTTAGTTTCTCTTCTGGACAGGCACCTGCATAAACAATACATCTGTAATGATGTTCAAGAAGGGGAGCTTTGAAATAGGAGGGACAATCTATCCAGTTGCAATCAAGGTAAGTGGAAATAGTTGGCTGCTGAATTCCAAAGTTTGGGATCTGTTTTGGTCAGGGTGGTAGGAAGCTGTCTCAGTACAGCTGCTAATGAAAGCACGATAGTTCTGGCAGTTGGCTACCTGCGGTGGGTGACTGCTAGAGTGTAAGTGGCTGAAATGAGAAAGTGAACTCCTTCAGCCTGCAGAGCCTGGCTGGTAGGACCTGGTGGGCTCAGCTTCTTCCAGAAAGCTGGAAGGAAGGGAGATCCCACTAGTCCTTCCCAGTGCTGAAAGGAAGAGAAGCATGCAGCTCACAGCAGACTGATTTGGCTGTTCAGGCAAACGGGTGACATCTGCTGCTGGTTCTGTAGTGTAATCACAGGCAGCATTAGTAAGCACAGGCTGATTTTTCTAAAGCCTCATTCTTAGCAAACATGTCAGTTGTGAATTTTCTCTTGCTCTGGCATGTGGCTGAAAACATCCACCCCGTATCTGAGACGGGCTGTGATGGTCTGAGGGGGAAAGAGTTTTATCATTTATGTTTTGTGATCCCTTACAGTATGATCCTCAGTTTGGAGATGCATTCTGGAACAGCAGCAAATATAACATTGTGAGCTATCTGCTGCGAATAATGACCAGCTGGGCCATTGTTTGCAACGTGTGGTACATGCCGCCAATGGTTAGAAAGGTAATGTAGCATCTGGTTGACTGGTCGCTATTTAAGAACTTGTCTGTGTCTGCAAGTGCCTCTTATTTTTTTTTCTCCTCTCAAAAAGAGGTAGGGGTTTGGAGTTTTATACTGGACTTTTGTTAGTGTTGGCTTGGAGTGACTGGTCTTAGATTTTCCTGGTGCAGCTTGGTACCATCAGCAGTGCATTGAATATGCCAAGGGTAGCAGTAAATCTAGTGCTACTCACAGTAGCAATGCTGTTAACGTTCCATTCTGTTGGGGCAAAATTTTCCCCTAATTTCAACACTTTAGGGGAAAAAACAGCTAAATTATTATCGCATTGGAACATCAGATAATGTTAGAATGATAAGGGACAGATCGTTTGGCAGTGAACTAATTTGATGAGGCAGCAGGTGCAAAGTGTTATGGAAGTCTGTTTCAATTCACTTCTCTCCAATTAATTTCTGACCCTTGAAGGAAGGCGAAGATGCTGTTCAGTTTGCCAACAGAGTGAGGTCAGCCATTGCTCGCCAAGGAGGACTGACTGAACTGCCCTGGTGAGTGAGGCCATCCTTGTTATACTTCATGAACAATCTGTTGTTGGTTTGATTGAGAGATGCTTCCTCTCTTAGCTTTGTGACAGATAACATTCAACATAACTTTATTCCACTCTGGAGAAAATGAGGGAGTAACTTTGCATGCACATATGTGTATGTGAAAGTAAAAAATAAAAAAGATGTATAAAGTCTTTGGAGCATGTAGCTCCCATGCAGTGAGTTTCACCTAAAGGCTTGATGCTTTTGAAGAGTGCCCATTCACAGTTGTTTCTCATGTTGAGACTCATGCTGAGATTAAGGAGCAGAACTGAAGTTACTTGGCAAAACTGATGAACAACAAAAAATAAAACACAGGGCTTGATGCTTTTTGCTCTTTCTCATGTCCTATGTCAGTAACAGCCTAATGCCTAGATTCTGTAGGACTGCCTGAAACAAATTTGAGAGCAAGATTCTGATGAACAGAACAGGCGAAGGGATTCAAGTCTGAGGCTCAGCTGGCCCTCTGAATGATGTAAGGCAAGAGACAGCTGTGGTGTTGCACGAGATTGACTGCCTCTACAGTCTAGGGCAATAGCATCGCAGGCTGGCAAAGGTTTCTGGTCGGTGCAACCTGTTACCAACATGACTAGGTTGCTTTAACGGGCTGAACTCAAAATTTGGACTGCATAAACATTCTGGCTTAAGGTAGATGTTTTAATAAACATGCTTAAACTTGGATGTTCTAGAAGTTCTGAAGAAAAGCCTTCATAATAATCTTTTAGGCTAACTGTCTTGGTCAACTCTAGAGTCTTAATGTAATACCTAGTTTGCTAACAATAGTGGTAACAATCATGACTGGTTACTTTTCTCCCTTGCTCTGTTCCAGGGATGGAGGTCTGAAACGAGCAAAAGTCAAAGACACTTTCAAAGAAGAACAGCAGAAAAACTACAGCAAGATGCTAGTAAGAAATGGATCAATAGGAAGTCTGTCTACAGGAGGAACAGAGTCAGACTGAATGGTGGTTCTTGAGAACTAATTTTGCACAACCAGCCATAGCAGGGATAATGTTTTTTAATTAGAAACAACATGAAAACTGAAGCAACAACATCCCTCATCACATGTATGCATTCTCTGTATGGCTGGTGCAGAGCCTGCCAAGGGCAGTGTCTCTCTATCTCTCCCTCACTTTTCACTCTTCTTACTCCCTTGCCCCACCCTATCTTCATGTGATGATGCACTGCAGCTCCTGATATTCTCGAGCTGAATGTGTGAAGGAAAAAAAGCACGGCAGTTTTTCTGAGTTTGTAAGGATGAAGGAAAGGACACTGAACAGATGTTGTCAGGACACTGGTGGTGAAGATACCTCTGGTTCATGGTACTTTGAAGCTTTAAACATAACAAATTTTTGTCTTTTTTTTCCTGTTGCTCACAGACTTTTAGTTATAGATGACTTAAATAACATGTTTTAGGGTGTTGGCAGAACTGTAAGATTGACTATTTTGGTTAGCTTGCACCTGGATGTGCAAGAGGGAAAGGGAATCAAGGGCTGTAGACCCTAAAGGATGGGAAGGGAGCTGCCCTGCCAAAAGCACGGTTCATGGACCATGAGGAATTTGGTGGCCTTATAACATGGTATTGCCTTTATTGAGAACTGCTACCTGAGGGAAGATAAGGGGTAAGTCCTCAATCTCCCTGTCTGCTGCTACTGTCGAAATTGCTTTCTTTAGATCTGGAGCTGTAAAGGTAAGATACAGTAAGCAGCTGGATAATGTAGGCTGACAGATGAATTTTTATGAAGTGGGTTTTCACGACTACCCTTCTGCAAAAATTGCTGCCAATGGCTTAAAGATCTCAAGAGAGCCACTCCAGAAACACCTTTTGTGTTGATCTGGGCCAGCAATAGCTATCACAACTGTAAACATAGGATCCATAAGTCACCTATGATACAAGACGTGGCATGTTGATATCTGCAGTATATTGCTGTCTGAATGTAAAGAGAAATAAATTCTATATTTTTAATGGGTCTTGTGTGGCATTTATACTCTTCTTTAAATGCGTGTAAGTAAGAGTTATACTTCCTGAAAACTTAAAATTAGAATCATGGAAACTTCAGTCAGTGTGAGATAAAGGACCAATTGTAGTTGAGTTCTCACCTGATTTCTAACCTGACTTTTTTTTTTTCCCCTCCTCAGACTCTAAGGAACATATATGGCTTAGTGTTTATCCTTTCTAGAGTAGGAGTGACTCAGCATGCAGACTGAACCTGAAATTACAACATGAAGTCGCATCAGGGAGACTCAACTAATGAATCTATAATTAACTGGAAAGCTTCATAATTAACTATGAGCTTCTAAATTTGTAACAAGCTGAGTTCATTTGTAAGTAGTCTTTTTCTGTAGCAAAGAATTTTACAGTTTAGTGCTAAAAAATAAATAAATTACTGTTCCAGGGCTGGTAATCAAGTTTAAAAATCTGTTAGAACATAGTCTCCCAAAAAAGGGTTCCTGATCTGTTTTCCATTATCCCTCAGTCCATACACTTACACGAGGACAAATATATTTATTCATTGAATATTGTATGGGCATGCAGCATATTGTACTTTGTCTTGGAAATCTGGTCATGAAATCTGTTGGAGGTATGTGATCTTGGAAGAAAACATTGGGAAGGGGCTCTTACAGAAATGTTTTCAGGTTTAGCATGACAGGTCTTTAAGAACAAAAATGTTTATATTAAAAGGGTTAGAGTGGTAGGACAAGACATTAAGCAAAGGTTTTTTGCTTAATGTGAACCTAGTTCAACTTTGCACTGGGTTATATTATTGCTATTAAGATGAACTGGTCATGCAAGCTTTGGGCTAATGAATGTGTTTGTCATAATTTATGGATATTAACTGTGAGCTTGAGCTTTCCTGGATTGCAGTCATGATAGGAAGCTTTGTAAGGACAACTTACCTTTTTAAAAACATGCCTGCATGCGTGCACCTGCATTCACACATAAAATACGATTTAGGTAACACATTTTAAAATCTATTATATATAAATATTGGAGTGTGTATGTAATGTTTAAGGTGTAGATTGTGATGTATTCCTCTGTAGATGGAATATGAGTGGAGAAGTTGTAGGCAAATGAATAAGCTGATGAGGTTTCTTGAACCCGCAGTTGCTCATACATCTTTACTAAGCAAAATGTTGTCTTGCTTGTTCTTTGACTCCATTCCTGGCAAGACTTGATAGGTTTTTGGCATTGTATCCGTAGACTTCTCGTGTTTCTCTGAGAAGGTGGTTTTCAGGGAGGCTGTGTGAGCAGTAGTGGCTACTAATAAGTGGTTCTGGACCATGTCCTAAACTTGTTACAGACATGAGATCTATAGTCTTCGAGTGGTTTGGAAATGAGTCTAACTTTGGAGAAGTGTTTTTTTATAGGGCAGTAACGTGTACCACGGTGGCTAATAGCAGAAGGGCAGTGACTAGAAGATATCACTTGGCTCAGTGCTAATTAAGCTACTCTCTTCTTTCTACTGCCTTTGGAAAGCTTTTTGTACAACTTTTTTTCCTTTTTCCCCATGACATCTGGGAAATGGTGCAGTTGTCTCTACTGATCCAACCCAATTCAACTCAAGAAATCCATGCAGCAGTTGAACTTGAAGTCTTAGTTCCTAGTGCTGAGTACATAGAACACTGATTCTTATTTAAGGACCTGAGTACATACTATTTTTGTTTAGAGGAGGACCTTGGAGTTTAAAGAAGGGGTGGCCCCTTTCAAGCTTTGAACAGAACATAGATGTTCCTCACTGACTTTGGGCAAAAAAACAGGTAGTTTGTTTTAAAGATGATGATGGAATCCAAATCAAATGCCATGAATTCTTTTCATATTGCTGAAATCTACACGCTATTTCTACCCTTGAGTACAGTGGGTATAACCAAGGGTTCTGTCTGTATCCTGTAAAGTTGCTCTGCCTCTAATACAGTAAAGCTAAGCAGGCTGTCATTATAGAAAACTATGCTTGACGTGAAGGACACTAATGAAAATACTCAAATCAAGAGACCTTGGAAACTTGTTATGAAAAACTGAGTATTGTCTCTGGAAGCTCCTGGGCCAAAATCTAAATTATGTTTTACCCTGAGATTTAAGGTACTTAAAAATGTCCTTGTCCTCTCCACTACTGAACAGATTAATAGAGGTTTCTGGTTAAGATTTAGGTCTTCCCGCTGAGTATTTAGCTGATGTAACTTGTAGAAGACTTTATCACATTTGACAGCCTGGTGCTTATATTCCTGCTCTTCTTTGTTTTGACTAGTACTTCTCAGGAGTTGGAAAGTCCAGATATTATCCAATCTGCAAATTCTTGCTTGAGGAATGGAAAAGATTTTAAGCAGTATTGAGGTATTTAAGGAAAGGACCAAAGAACACCCTAAAGACATGTAACTAAGATGAAAGCAGACTTCAGCTATGAAGCCTTGTCCAAGGTACTACTACTACTAATGACCTAGAAGGAGGTTCCTAGTCGCTGATATTTTTTTTGTGAATGTTGGACATTAAGTAGCTGTTGGATAAGCAGAAAATTTATCAGCGTTAGCACTAAAGAAGCCTGATTTTATGGGCAATTGTGCTTCAACTTAGACTGCAAGCTGTAATTGAAGTTGTGGTATAATGTGGTGTTTTCATAGAATGGTTTGGGTTGGAAGGGACCTCCCTCTGGTGTCAGCTGGGACAGAGTTAATTTTCTTCCTAGTAGCTGATACAGTGCTGTGCTTTGGATTTAGTGTGAGAATAATGTTGATAACACCCTGATGGCTTAGGGTAAGCACCACTGACCAACAACTAAGTCAAGGCCTTTTCAGTTTGCCGGGCTCTGGCAGAGAGGAGATGCCCAAGGAGCTGGGAGGGAGCACGGCCAGGAGAGCTGACCCCAACTGGCCAAAGGGATATTCCAAACCACAGAGTGTCATGGCCAGTATAGAAACTGGGGGGAGTTGGCTGGGAGGGGCTGATGGCTGCTTGGGGATGGGCTGGGCATTGGTCAGCGGGTGGTGAGCAATGGTGTTGTGCATCGCTTGGCTTTTCTTGGGTTTTATTTCTCTCTCTTTTTATTATCCCCTTTTTGTTACTATTATTTATTTCAATTATTAAACTGTACTTATATCAATCCACAGGTTTCACCTTTTTTCCACTTCTCCTTCCCATCCCACTGGGGTTGTCGACTGGGGTTAAACTGTAACAATCCTTTTTGGTGCCCAATGTGGGGCACAATGGGTTAAGACAACAACAAATCTGGCTGGAACCAATTTGTTTTAAGCATTCATTATAGTTGTTTAACAATCACTGGTCACAATGTTGATTTATTTGCTCTCAAAGTTGGTGTGCTTGTTCTTAAAGTTACGTTATGTAATGCCTTACTTGCGCTATACGCTCTCTGTGCTATTTATCACCTGTGGGAACTGGGCTAAGGTTATCATGGTGGTGTACTTTGTAACACTGGCTTATGATCGAGTAGAAGTGCTGGTTGTGAAACTGATCTGGTCTTTGTGCTCAGCGTTGCTGTCATCTCTGTACTTCGGGAGCCATCTATCGAAAACTGTTAATAATTACAGCTTTTACCTTTTTCTTCTCGGAAAGTCAATCCATGGGGGAGACACCTCCCTTCATCTTCCCCTTCTCCTCCACGCTAGTTACAATAGCTCTTGAGAATTTTGAATATCCTCGGGATGGTCAAACCGGCAAGTTCCTATTGTTACGTCTCCTGAATGTGTTCTGGGTTTTGTTTTTAGGGTTAAACAACCTATTAATAATGCCACACAGATCTGCCCCGAGGCTGGAGAGTTTAGGAGTGGTGGGGTGTGGGGGCTAGTGTGGGCAAGTGCCTAGGACAGTGGGCACCTCTGGTGTTTTGGAGTTACACCCCTTAACAAGTACAGAATCCTGAAAAGCTAGTAAAATATTTGGAAAAAAATATGTTGTCACCCAGGCAACTGGACTACCATGGAGAGAGAGGTATCCAGTACCTGAGGGAATTGGCCATGCTAAAGATGCTTTGTTATAACCTGACCAATGCGCAGTCACCCACAGATCCAAAGTCCAATGCACATGACCAACGTGGTGGAAATTTGTACGGAGCGCGCCATTGTCGTATACCAACTCATTGGCAGGAATGACCTGGAGAGACAAAGAGGCACTGAAGGTGGATGAAAAGTCTTGCCAATTCCAGCAATACGAAGAAAATCCCTCTTCTTCCCTACAGGCCTGCATCTTGGCTGTTGGAGAAACAGTCCCAGGAGTTCCAACAATTCAAAGAGGTTATGTCCTACTCCCCACCTGTACGACCCAATATCTTAGCTGTTAACAGTAAGCATTCTTTTGCTGAAGAGAGAGGATATAGAGGGTACACACCACGGGGTAGTTTTTGAGAATGGGGAAGAAAATAGTCCAAATCCTTCTGAAAGCCAGTTTTGCCATAAAGCAAAATAAGATGAAGGGGCCTGCACAGGAGATCCAGTTTTCAGGAATAAAATGGCAAGATGGACGTTGTCAGATTCCAATGGATGTAATCAACAAAATAGCAGCTGTGTCTCCACCAACTAGTAAAAAGGAAACACAAGCTTTCTTAAGTGTTCTGGATTTTTGGAGAAGGCATGTTCCAAATTACACTTTGATTATAAACCCTCTCTATCAAGTGACCTGGAAGAAGAATGATTTTCAATGGGGCCCTGAGCAGCAACAAGCCTTTGAGCAACTTAAACAGGAGATAGTTCATGCAGTAGCTCTTGGGCCAGGCTGGGGAGGGCGAGATGTAAAAAAGTGCTCTACACTGCAGCTGGGGAGAATGGCCCTACCTGGAGCCTCTGGCTGAAGACACCAGAGGAGACTCGAGGTCAGCCCCTGGGGTTTTGGAGTTGGGAATACAGAGGATGAGAGACCTGCTATAATCCAACTGAAAAAGAGATACTGGCAGTTTATGAAGGGGTTTGAGCTGCTTTGGAAGTGGTTGGTACTGAAGCACAGCTCCACCTGGCAGCTTGGCTGCTGGTGTTAGGCTGGATGTTCAAAGGGAGGATCTCCTCTACACATCGTGCAACTGATGCTACGTGGAGTAAGTGGGTCGCACAACAAGCTCAAATAGGAAATCCCAGTCATCTGGGAATCTTGGAAGTGATCACAGACTGGCCAGAAGGCATAGGTTTCAGAATGTCACCAGAGGAGGTGATGCGCGCTGAAGAGGCCCCACTGTGTAATAAATTACCAGAAAACGAGCAGCAATATGCCCTGTTTACTGATGGGTGCTGCCATATTGTAGGAAAACATTGGAGATGGAAGGCAGCTGTATGGAGTCCCCTATGAAAAGCTGCAGAAACTGTGGAAGGAGAAGATGAATTGAGTCCGTTGGCAGAGATGAAAGCCATCCAGCTGGCTTCAGGCATTGCTGAATGAGAAAAATGGCCAGTATTTCATCTCTGTACTGACTCATGGATGGTGGCAAATGCCTTGTGAGGGTGGTTGCAGCCATGGAAGCAGAGTAACTGGCAGCACAGAGGTAATCTCATCTGGGCCCCTGTAATGGGGCAAGATATTGCTGCCTGGGTGGAGAACCTGGTTGTTGAAGGTATGTCATGTACCTAAGAGCTGAGCCACTGAGGAACATCAAAACAACTAACGGGTAGACAAGGCTGCTACGATTGAAGTGGCTCAGATCTAGACTGGCAACATAAGGGTGAATTATTTGTAGCTTGGTGGGCCCGTGACACCTTGGGCCATCAAGGAAGAGATACAACATATAGATGGGCTTGTGATCAAGGGGTGGACTTGACCGTGGACACTATTACACAGGTTATCCATGAATGTGAAATGTGAGCTGCAATCAAGCACGCAAAGCTGTCAAAGCCTCTGTGATATGGAGGACGATGGCTGAAATGTAAATGTAGGGAGGCCTGGCAGATTGACTATATTACGCTCCCACAAACCCACGAAGGCAAGCTCCATGTGATCACAATGGTGGAAGCAACCATTGGACGGCTGGAAATGTATCCTGTGCCCCATGCTACTGCCTGTAACATGATCCTGGGCCTTGGAAAGCAAGTCTTACGGTGGCATGGCACTCCAGAAGGAACTGAGGTGGTCAACAGGACTCACTTCCGAAACAACCTCACAGACGCCTGGGCCAAAGAGCATGGCACTGAGTAGGTACATCGCATCCCCTGGCACGCACCAGCCTCTGGGAAAATCAAACAATGCAACGGACTGTTAAAGACTACACTGAGAGCACGGGGGGCTGGGGCCTTCAAACATTGGGATACACATTTAGCAAAAGCCACCTGGTTAGTCAACACTAGAGGATCTGCCAATCGGGCTGGCCCTGCTCAATCGAAACTTTTGCGTACTGTTTCTACAGGGATAAAGTTCCTGTAGTGCACATAAAGAACATGCTAGGGAAAACAGTCTGGGTTATTCCTGCCTCAGGCAAAGACAAACCCATTCGTGGAATTGCTTTTGCTCAGGGGCCTGGGTGCACTTGGTGGGTAACATGGGAGGATGGGGAAGTCTGATGTGTGCTTCAAGGGCATTTGATTTTTGGGTGAGAACAGCCACCAAATTAAATTACAGGATGTTAATTGCTGTGTAAGACTGTATATTGTCACTTGTAGGGTAGCTATATGCCATATCAAGGGTATTACAGTAAAAATCACCAAGATTAATGAAGAATGAACTTTGATGAAACTGGACAATACAGTGGTAATAGAATCAAAACTGGCTTTAGCATGTGAAAGTACCCCACCACACACCATCTTTCCTGCCCTGAAGGACTGTTTTGACAGATGGAGCCAAAAGTCCTGGGGTAAATGAACTCAACTGACATTTTAGAGGGATGGTCTATAGACTGTGGGAATGGTAGCTGTACATATGTATTAAAAGACAGGAAAGGTCGTGGTGGTTAGATGGGATGTATTAGAAAGTGTGGGACCTAGGCATGATGTAAATGGTGTAGAATAAAGGGTGGAGACTGTCCTGGTGTTGGCTGGGATAGAGTTAATTTCCTCCCTCGTAGCTGGTACAGTGCTGTGTTATTTGGATTTAGTGTGAGAACAAAGCTGGTAACACCCTGACGGTGTAGTTGTTGCTCAGTGGTGCTTCCCCTAAGTCAAGGCCTTTGTCAAGGACTTTTTAGTTTCCCATGCTCTGCCAGCGAGGAGGTGCACAAGAAGCTGGGAGGGAGCACAGCCAGGACAGTTGACCTCAACTACCCAAAGGGCTATTCCATACCATAGAACGGCATGGCCAGTATAGAAACTGGGGGGAGCTGGCCGGGAGGGGCCGATGGCTGCTTGAGGACGGGCTGGGCATCAGTCAGCAGGTGGTGAGCAATTGTGTTGTACATCACGTGTCTTCCTTGGGTTTTCTTTTTCTCTCTCTCTCTTTTTATCTCCCTTTTCATTACTATTATTATATTTTATTTCAGTTATTAAACTGTTCTTATCTCAACCCACAGGTTTCACCTTTTTTCTGATTCTCCTCCCCATCCCACTGGGGGCAGTGGGGGAAGAGAGCCGAGTGAGTGAAGGGCTGTGTGGTACTTAGTTGCTGGCTGTAGTTAAACCATGACAATCCTTTGAAGGCCATCTAGTCCAGCCCCCCTACAATGAGCAGGGACATCTTCAATGAGATCAGGTTCCTCAAAGCCCCATCCGATCTGACCTTGAATGTTTCCAGGGATGTGGCATCTGCCACCTCTCTGGGCAACCTCTAACCTCTGCCAGTGTTTCACCACCCCAATGGTAAAAAATTTCTTTATCTGGTCTTAATCTACCCTCCATTAGTTTAAAACCATT
>NW_009622709.1:0-5603 GCF_000690535.1 Cariama cristata
CCAATCTAAACTTCCCCTGGCACAACTTGCAGCCATTTGCTCTTGTCCTATCACTGGTTACTGGGGAGAAGAGACCGACCCCCACCTCGCTACCCCCTCCTTTCAGGTCGTTGTAGAGAGCGATCAGGTCTCCCCTCAGCCTCCTCTTCTCCAGACCAAACACCCCAGCTCCCTCAGCCTGATACAGGCCAGGATGCTGTGGCCTTCTTGGCCACCTGGGCACACTGCTGGCTCATGTTCAACCGGCTGTCAGTCATCACCCCCAGGTCATTGGGGTTTCTCAGAAATGTGCTTATTGCACTCTTGTAGTGATGCACGCAGCTGGAGCTACCTGAATGTCATGATGGATGAGAATAAAATCACAGAATCACAGAGTGATTGGAAGGGACCTTAAAGCTCACCCAGTTCCAACCCCCCTGCCATGGGCAGGGACACCTTCCACCAGACCAGATTGCTCACAGCCCCATCCAACCTGGCCTTCAACACTTCCAGGGATGGGGCAACCACAGCTTCTCTGGGCAACCTCTGCCATTGCCTCGCCACCCTCATGGTAAAACGTGTCTTCCTTATGCCCAGTCTAAATCAACCCACTTTCAGTTTAAAACTATGTCCCTTGTGCTGTCACTACAGGACAAGTAAAAAGTCTCTCTCCATCTTTCTTATAAGCTCCCTTTCTATATTGGAAGGCTGCTCTAAGGTCTCCCCGGAGCCTTCTCTTCTCCAGGCTGAACAACCCCAACTCTCTCGGCCTTTCTTCATAGCAGAGATGTTCCAGCCCTCTGACCATCTTCGTGGCCTCTTCTCAGCCCGTGGTTCATGGCTCTAACAGGTCCATAAAATAACTTACCCCAACCATCCCTTCAGGCCGATGCCAGCCCAAGGGAAGGTGTGCTGGTACCTTCAACGCCGGCAAAGCCCAGCAGCCTGGCAGCCTCATGCAGGAGAGCTCCATCCCTTCAACCTGGTTGAGTTGAACTGAGTTGGAGCAGATCTGAAGCAAAGCTGTGGGACAGGGATTGCTGTCGGGCCAAGGGCTCTGTGCCATCCCAGCCGCTCGTCACCTGGCCCTGATGATGAGACAAGTATTGGCTCGAGCTCCTGAGCTGGAGAGCAAGGGTTGAGCTGCCCTAGATGGTTGTTCATGCAACTTTTGCTTAAAAATCTCCCCATGCTGCACTCTTTCAGAGCCATGTGTGGGAGGTTTCTCCAAACCCTCTCCTTACCCATCCTCTGAGTTCCTGCACGGTTCCCCAAACCTCTGCTGTCCCCCCAGCCTCCTGTTTCTAACACCTCCCGATTTTTTTCGTTTCATCTTCTCCTAACCTACTTCTAACCTTCACCTTTTTATTTTGGTTCTTCTTTTGTCCCTTTCTCCTTAGGCTTTATTTCCACTCCCCCCAAATGGCTACCTGGCCCCTTGATGGTCCGGCCATGCACTTTCTGTGGCAATAACTCGTGCTGCTTTGTTCGTGGTTTGCCAGAGGCACGTTCAGCCCCCCAGGACCACCAGCAAGAGGACTTTGGTGCGTTGAGGGGGATCCGGTTTAGCCTGTACAACCATGCAGCTTCCCCCAAGCAGCCGGCAAACCCGATAGAAGAGTTTTGGCCCCGCTGTGCTGTATGAAAAGAGCCTGTGAAATCATACTTAAGGTTGTCTCTTGAAGGTGCCCAATTGAAAAAAACCTCCTGCCAATGATGTTCAACTCGGGTTTGTAGTTAACACAATGGACCCGCCGTACAAAGCCGCGCGGGACCGCGGGCTGGAAAAGCCTTCTTAGGTCCCGGCTAATCCGTCCCCCCCGCCAGCCCGGGGGATTGTTCCCAACAGCTTGTTTTCTTTGCCCTGACCTACATAGTCAAAAAGAATCTTGTTGCACATTTTTGTTTTGTACCTTGAGGTCTCGGAGGAGCTAAATCCCCTTCTTGGCGGGGCGGGATGTGTTGTTAAACAGTGCTGGAGCCTCCAGGAAAACCATGGAGACGCAGGGACAATGAGCCCTCTATGGTCTTCGCTTGGCCGCGGGACGGTCCTCCTTCTCCAGGCTTCAGCGGTGGGCGCCGGGACGCGCAGACGCGGGCGATGAAGACGTCCACGCACTTGGCAGCCTGTCCTGCAATAGAGTGGTCACATCAGCTCTCCAAGGCAGAAAGTTGGGGGCGGGGGGAATACAGCCACTCTTAATTAACCTGTTTTAGACGATGGAGATGAAGGCTGCATCTCGTACGTCCTCAGCTGTGCTCTCATGGGTGAGTGGAGAGGCAAGACCTCTTCAGAGTGAGGGGATCCTCCCGTGGGAAAGACGTGGGAGGTCCTGTTCGGGTTTTAAGGAAAATAAGGATGCGAAAGGTGGGGTAGAAGAGGGCGTTTAGGAAACCTGGGTTGTAGTTTGCTCATCCCTCACCTGAATCAGCTGGGAGGGATGCGGCGTCGAAGGGGTCCTTTGCAGAGGTGAAGAACTTCAGGTGTGAATTTTGGGGATCTGGAGCAGGGACTGTCAGAGACGGCTGAATTAATCCTCTTTTTCCCTACCCTGCTGCCGGGGTCAGCGGTGGTTTCTCTAACAAACAGCTGGAAACCACCTGAGACTCCCAGTCTCCTCCGGCAGCTGCGTTCACCTGAGATAAACCCCTGAGCTCCTGGATGGGTCCCACACCTCCCCGGGGAACTCCCATCATCAGAGACGCTTACGAAGTGCTTGGAAGATGTGGAGATGAAGCAAGAGTGATGAGAAAACCTTGTGGCATGGTTCAAACAATGCCGAGGGTTATTTGGGGACAGAAGAAATTTGGGGTGACTTTGACCCCAAAAGTGCCCTCCTGCCGTAGCGGAGGGCATCAGGGGCTGGGGTTCTTTGCCACCCACCTCCTCGGGGTGTCTCAATCTTCTTATCCCCTGTACCGCTGGTTCACCCCAAAAATAGAGATAATGTAGCAGGAGTGTACTACAGCTAACTTAATATAGCCATGCATAAATTAATATTCCATATTAATAAAATAGTAATTAAATATTAATAAGTTGATAATGAAATATTAGCAGAATGCTATTAAGTAAATTAATAAAGACTGCAAACCATTTTTTGTGGTTAACACCACCTGCCCAGGATCTTTCCCAGCTTTCAGATAAACCACCTGCTCTCTCGCCAGCCTTTTAAAATCTTTTATGTGTTTGTTTTCTTTCTTTCCGGCGGCTGCTTCAGCTCTTAGATCTGTTCATCCAGTGGGACTGGTCGACGTATTTGGCTGACTAAGGGCAACCCACGTGCAAGTATCTTCGCGTGAACCCGACGACAGCCCTCATCCTGCTGGAAAAGTGAGTGTGGGTCCGGACCCCCGGGATAGTTTTTGGGCAAGCGTGGGTTTTAGCAGCTCGTTCCATCACGTGCGGTGCTAGGACGGAGCAGCCTGGGGAACAGGAGCCTGCTTGTGACCCAGGGAGCAAAGATCTCACCCCTGGGTGGTCAGTGGGAGCTCAAACAGAAACCTCCTGGTTTATCCCACCAACCTGAATCCCAGGTTTTGGATCAAAATGCATTGACTGAGGGTCTGTCTTTTTGCCTCACTCTTAAGCAGAGTTTTCCTTGTCTTGCAGCAGAATTCCACTGTAAAGGTGTATCTCAAGCCCCCAAAATAATTTCAAATTTGCTAGCCTGCAGGCACGTGTAGCTGCCCCACGCCTGTCAGTGTTAAAGGAGCATTTGGAGAATGTCCTTAACAGGCTTTAACTTTGGGTCAGCCCTGAAGTGGTCAGGCAGTTGGACCAGATGATCATTGTAGGACCCTTCCAACTGAAAATATTCTATCCTATCCTATCCTATCCTGTTCTATTCTTTTCTAATTCTATCCTATCCCATCCTATCCTATCCTATTCTATCCTATCCTGTCCTATCCTATTCTGTACTACTCTGTCCTATGCTATCTCCCTTCTGTTGGATCCATGGAGAGCATCAAGCGCTAAAAGCCCAGCTATGGGACGGGGACAGTGTCTTTAGGTGGCTGTGTGCTCCAGGGCTTGCCCTTAGCAAGGACATGCTCTTTGATAAGGCTGAATCTGAGCCTCTTTGAAGCCCGTAGTTCAGACGCTTTGCACAGCTTCAGCCCAAGCCCTGGAGCTGTCCCGAGGAGCACACAGGATAATTAATTTTCCAAGCAGCTCATGCCGTGGGCACTCCGCTGCCACGTCTTGCGTGGAGGAGTGGGCAGGAGAAACGAGTTGCAGTCAGCTCTGGGTAGGTTTACCGTGAAATCAGACCCCGAGGAGGAGTTTGAGTTGGTTTTTTGGAGTACCTCTCTTTCTCCATTGCTTGCAGAGGAGGAGATGACTAGTTTAGGGCTGGGGCTACACTTTTAGAAGAGCGACCTTGGTGTGCTTCTGAGCTTTGGAGTTGCGTCTGTATTACCTGTGGTCCACGTAACCTCACCACCTCCTCTCTCACAGAGGAGAGTAGCCAGTTTCACAGCAACTCACGACATCCAAATGTTACCAATATGGTACACAGAGACTGAACTTAGGTAGCTGCTGTGTGTAAAGCACTTTGATACATTATAGCATGGTTTTGATGTACGTATTTATATGTGTTGTGTAATACGCTGGGTTATTCGCAGCGTATTCGCAACCTGACATCCATGATGCAAAAGCGTGAGGTATATTCAGCGCTATCAATAAAATGGTAAAATAAAGAGCTATCAAAAATCTGAGAGCTTGGACATGAGGCAGCTGGAAGAACGTGGGAATTGGAAGCAGGCAGTGAGCTGGGATCCGTGGTGGTTGTTGGGAAGGCAGTTGGAGAGCGGGAGGGCAGCTCCGTGCTCCTGGCCATTTTCCCCAGGTAGTACTTGAGCCTGCAGCGTCCGTGCTCAGTGGTGGTATTAAAAAGCCTCAAACCCCAGCTTGGCTTGCTAGCCTTCTCCCCGAAAGGGATCTCGTTTGAAGGGCAATCTTCACGTATCCGATTTGCTTTCTGGAGGCAGCCCCGGTGGAGTCACCGGGTTGGCACTTCATCTCCTGCATCCTTGTGGGGTGGCATCGCCAGCGTGGCATCACCTGCATGCTCCGGCGGGCTCTGCCCTCTCCCCGCTCGGGCTTCAGGCCCTTTGGGGAGCCTCTGTGCATCATCCACCAGCTCCAGCTCCCCCGAGACTCTACACTGACCTGGCCATAGCTTTAGGCACGTCCGCTCCCCTCCGTGCTCCGAGCCCACCTCCCCAGCCCTCTCCGTAGGCAGCCAAGCTTTGCCAAAAAGGCGACGTGAAATTCTGATCCGCTGGTTCGTTTTGTAACCTGTTTTCATCATTATCTCTTTTCCTAATCACACATCTCTCATAGGATATCACGAGTGTAAGTATGCTGCTTGCTTGGGCTTTTACCCTCACCTCGCAGTGACTTTATTGTTTGATTTAAATGGAGCACTAAATGATCTAAATGCAAGCTGCCTTTGAAACGGTTCCCTCCGGTAACTTTATCGTCTCAAGTGCACTAATTAGAGCTAAAAGAGGAGCTTTTACTCTGTTGCGTTTTTTCCCTTACAGATTAATTTAAACAAAGCTTGGCTGTATTGAAGGTGGTGTTTGTTGACAGGGGTGGGGACAGCACTGAGCTCTCTCTT
>NW_009622709.1:5634-9313 GCF_000690535.1 Cariama cristata
TACTTTTTAATTCTTACGCTAACGCACAGGGACCACGTTACAAAACCGGGCTTGGTTGTCCCAGGGCTCTGCAGGCACACGCTTAAAGAAATAAAACTGTCAGTCCTCCACAGAGCTGCTTAGCTGCTCGAAAGCATTGCCTTCCTCTTTCAAACTTGATATTCTTGGTGGCTGGATGCACCGCTTGACCAGGTACTTCCTATAGCCAAACACTGGAAAAGAAACAGGCTGGCGTTTCTGAACGCCTTTGACGCCGACCGCATTGCATCGGCTCCGTGCCCATCTGCAGGGCTGCGATGGCAGGACCGGAGCCGGCGTGGTCTCCTCGAGCAGATCTGCAAGCTCAGCCTCTCCCGAGGATGCAGCCGCTCCTGATGCTGCCTGGCCCTTGGCACAGCAGAACCCAAATTCTGCAGGATTTGTGTCCTATAGGCAACTTAATCCATTAATAATACTTAATAGCGTAGTACCTCTGCCTTCACATGATGTCCGGAGATACCAGCAGCTCCCATCCCTCCCAGACACTCGTCCCCAGTTTAACAGATCCACCTACGTGGGTTTGTTGTGGGATCAGTGCTCTGACTGCTTTTTCATCCCAAGCCAGTATTTATCCATGCAACTCCTTTCTAATCATTCAAACACGTGCAGAGGTTTTCTTGCATACATCATGCCTTACTTCAAAACCATTTCAGGGACCTGAACGGATCCCGCGGGACTGGAGATGGCTTCAGGGATGCCCAGGATGAGAGGGCTCTTAGGGCAGAGGATGCTCTGCTGTAAATTCCCCACGCGTTCCCTGTGGGTGACTGCAGCAGGCAGAGATGGAGAGTGATGGGTACAGGTTCCTGAAGACAGAGGCTTACTTTCAGCAGCTCTGATGTCCCCACATAGCCTGTGAAATAGGAACAGAGCTCTCAGCCCTCCTGGTAAAGTGGTTTGAAGCCCGCTGGAGCCGTACAGCCCTGCCAGAGGTATCCGCGGGAGGATGGTGATTGCCAAAATTCATGGTAGTGGGACACTTCTAACCTGTGCGGCTTGAAAACGCCGCTTTCCGTCGGTGCGATCGCTCCCTGGTTCGTGCAGTGGAGCAAGCTGGCAACCTGCTTTGGTTAAAAAAAATAGAGAAAGAAAAAAAGTAATACTTATTTTGCTGAATAAAAGTGCTCCAATCTGTCTTGTTACTGTTGGGAAAGCAGCTCGATTGTAATCCTGGGTCTTTGGGCACGTACAACTTTAGCAAATTAACCTTTGGGATTAAGTTGTTATCCGTGTTTCCAGTTCCATGCTGAATGTTTTGGGGCACATTTCAGATTCCCTTTGGCTCTTTTTAGGAAGATTGAAGCATGAAAAAACTTATGTTATTTTTTTTTTTGATTGATTAAGTAAGTTTCAAGCAATTTGATTTGTGCTCGGTGAACTCAAACCCCCCCTGGTTTGATGAAGTGCCAGCTTCCCAGGGACTATCAGCACCGTGTCCCAATTGCTTTAATGCTTCATTTAGGTCCCCAAAGCCAAAAACATCGGCTTATGTGACTCGTCCAAAGCCGTCAGCCTCTGCCAGTTCCGATTTACGAAGAAAATAGTTTACAAATTGTGATATTATAAAAGAGCGGTGCCGGCTGAGAACCAACAGGTTGGATGTTGAGGCGGATGCCTTCAGGAGCTGTTGAAGGGTTGACCCTTTCGGGGTGGTTTCCCTTCCCAGCACCTGCCCTGCCTGCATAAAACTCACCCTTGGAGTGTGCCTCGAGTCCTGCCCCCCAAAAAATACGCATCTGCGAATGCAAGTGTGCATGAACCCCCCGCTTTGCATGGCGGAGAGAGATGGAGCTGCACCAGCTTTGCCTTCAGGTCCCATCCCACCACCCGTTCTTCTTCTCTCTGGCTTTTTGAAGACCTCGTGGAGACCAGTGTGCTAATTCATATATTAAATATGATTTTAAAAAAAATACAAATCTCAAGAAAGAAAATTTTTCAATTGAGGAAACTGGTGCTCGATTCCTTCCTTTAATATCAATTATATTGTATAATATTTGAAGTTCACAACTCCGAACCTTTCCGGCTGCCACAAAAGCTGCATCTCTTGGCCGCATGCAATGCACCATTTCAATTAAGAAGCCTTAATGCTGTGGATTTGATGTTAATTTTTTTATTTCCTCCAAATATTACAGCGTTGTCATTTACCACTCCAGAAGACGACGTGGGGATGTAGCAAAAGCTGTTTGGAAGGGGAGAACGAGAGGCTTGAGGGTTTCATGCATTTTGGCAGTAGAGATAGACCCTATGGTGACGTTGGTTGGGATTTACGGGGTTTAAAGCAAAAATGCAAACTGTGTAAAGCCTGCACGTGGCTTTGTACGCCCGTCTGTACACAAATACGTGATAAAAAAGGGGGTAGAGCCTTTAGACGCAGTCAGCTCCTCTCTCTATCAGAGCCTGAGTACGGGCGCTTTACGTGCGATTCCTTCGGGGCTTGGGTGCACGGTCGAGCAGCGATACCTGTGCCATAACCTGTTTCTGCTCTGCGCAGGATGAGAGACACAAGCAGAAAAAACAACGTTTTTGCCCAGTTTCGGAAAAACGAGAGGGACAAGCAGAAGCTGATAGACACCGTGGCCAAGCAGCTCCGCAGCCTGATCAACAGCCATCACTTGTGAGGGACTCGGGGACCTCCTGCCCGCGCCGGTCCCTGCGCCGCAGCCTTCCACATGCCTGGACTTGGGATTCTTGTTCAAAGAGAATATATGTATTTTTTTATTCACCTGTATAGTATTCATGAAACCTACCCTGATGACAAAATATTCCTTGTTAAACAATCCCGGGGAGGATAGGCGGCACTGCTTGGGAAGGTGGTGTCAGGAGTCTCCTATTATAAACTCCTATTTTCAGGGGTTTATAAAGTGACGGTAAATCCTGAAGCCTGAGAGAGAAGTTCACACCCAGACTATTACTTTTTTTTTTTTTATTAATAAGCCAAATTGAAGGAATCGGTCTGACTTCCTTTGTTAACTTATTCAGTTGCGGAACAAATGAAAACAAACCATATAGGGAGAAGTCGTGGTTTCATGTTCTTCTCACGGGCTCTGGTAAAAGGAGCACATGTTTAGAAAGAGGGTCACCCCTTAGCGTGTCTTGTCAGCTTGCGTATTGGATTTAGGCAGGAAAAGAGACAAGCTGATTTCCCAACTTTTCTCCTCTTTTTCCTCTAAGGGCTCATTTCCACCTTAGGCTACAGATCGCTGGAGCTGCAACCCTTTCCCGCGCGTCTGTACTCAGCGTAGCCACCCCCTGAGCTCCACCTCTAGGACCTGCCGGTGTCTTTTGGACCTGCGCTGAATATAGAAGGGCTTCGAGAGCTGCCTCGTTAATTAGATTTGGAAGGGGAGAGCCAGAAGGTAATCTGGCAGGGTGTCCTGCGGCGCCGGTCGGGTGCTGGGATGCTGCTGTTCGCATCCAGCGCAGTTGGGTAGCAGGAGAGGAAGGATGCTCGGCAGGGATGGTGTAAAGGCAGACCGGGCTCTCCCGGTGTCCAGGGCACTCCGTTCAGGGTTTTTTCCTTCTCCTTGCAACTCTTTTCCATGCTGGTGTCCCGTCTTCCCTATCCTCCTGATACAGTGCAATGGGATAAAGTCCCTCTCCTTCCCACGTGTGCTTTGGCTTGTGCCACGCGAGGAGCAGC